>NC_081407.1:529051190-529351190 GCF_030272615.1 Cryptomeria japonica
ATATTTTCACCTCTAACATTCACTTGCCTTCATTAGGTAGGAGCTTGTTGCTAAAATTACTAACACTTATGGTTAAGAGCCATTTGGGGTGGGATTATTGTCAAGTAAGATTAATAACGGTTGATATCCATTTCTGCCCATACATTTCAAGACGGTTTTTAAGCAACTCAGAGAGTGAACTTATTCTCTCCTACTTCAATTATGCAACTATGAAATCAAGGGGGTGTGCACTCGAAAAGTGACCAACACCCATCCTTTTTAATTAAAATTTAGTAAAAGAGTAGTTATCTCGTTCCATATTACTTATTTATATTTACTTACTAGCCAATTCCGACATATCACAACCTTCAATCTCCTCAATCTAAATAAACCATCTTACCATCCTAATATCCAGCTACCCAATTACGATATAACATAAGGATGTTCAATAATTACCAATGTCCTAAGACTCCCAAAATTTCCAAGTTCTCCCTTAGCTAACCACATAATTTGGCTCCTTATCAATGTTCTCATAAATTATTTTATACCGCCAACTAATTCTCATTAAAACTTTAGTATTCTATTATTGTTATACAATCTTTCCATAAGCCATTCCCATCCGCATGTTGCTTCATCCATACTTAATGTGTTTCGCATACTTTCACACTTGAGTGCCAAAATTTGCAAAGCTTCTTCGATTGTGCCTAGTAGTTAAACTGTCTTGAACCTAGCGGCAACCATGATTGGGTTGCACTTTTCTTCTTAGTTTCTGAATGAAAACCAATTACACATTTCTAGATTATAGGATCCTAATACTTTTATACTCCTTGCACTTCAATGGAGATTCTTTGTTTTTGTACAATTCCCAAATCAGCTCTACTCTCTCTACCACTATTTACTTTCTCCAAAATTATCTTCCCATAAAGGAACTAGTTGAGGTTTTACCTGCTTGTTTTCCCAATTATATAACCTCGGATGAACTTAGGGTTTATTGCAAATACGTGTTTTCACCCAAGAAGTTCATGCCTCCTTTCTCCTTATTTAACTCACCTATAGTATTACTAGGGTTTTCTGATCAAGGAAATTTTCATTCATCCTTTGAGTTCTTATCTGTAGGGTTATCCAATTCTAGCTCCACTATATTGCTACAACCATTGTCTAACAAATGCTCTTAATAAGAAATCTAACATGACCACATTCTTAAGGTACCTAGTCATTAGGATAGGTCAATGCTTCTATCTGAGATTTGCAAGAGCTCCTTGTACTCTTCTTCATTTATGTCTGCTATGGCGGCCTTGATTATTTTAACCATCATAATTTCACATAGCTTAAAATTTTAATTTGATCTAACTCGATTCTTATTTATCTTGTTTATGGTGCCTTTATCTTAGGTCTAACCATCTTGCTTGACTTGCCGTGTCAAGAACATGTCTCGATGGATGGTATTCTTTTAGTTACCCTCAGATGTATTTTATTGAAAGATTAACTCCTCATACTTGATTTGACTAGGGCAATTATTGCGTTTAGGTACCAATTGAATGGTAACCTCATACATACTAAAGAACTAAATTCCGTTAATAAACACCGAAATTACTTCATATGAATAAATAGTTGATTATTTTGCAGCCTTTGGGGTTTTATTACGCCATAAACCTTATGACTAATAAGTTCAAATTTCAGGGCTTTTAGTGCCTCTTGGAATCCCTTGAATTGTTATATGTTGATCTATTGATTTGCAAGAATTTTTACTTATGTTTCACTTTGTTATTTTCGTAAGTTTTCCACCTAGGTGTTATACTTCAAACCATAGTTTGTTTTCAACTAAGTTATGAATGTAGCCCATGTTCACCAGTGTATGAACCTAGGGATTTGATACCAAAATGTCATGCCCAAACTTTTGGGCAAAACACAACCAACAAATCTTTTTTAAAACACTAAATTACAAGTAACCATTGCTTAATGAGTTGATACGGCTTAACAAGTTGTTCCAAACAAATTCTTAATTGATATTATATATTACAATAACTACTATTGTCAAGCGGAATGGATAAATCTTATAAGGGTAATATTAGATTCACTCAAGAGCCCCCCCTTTATTTCCGTTGCACTTCTTAGTACTTAATTAGAACCATTTCTACTAAATAGGTATTAATATAAATACTTGGTTCGATATCTATTATTCAATCATCTTCAAGTCCCCATCGTCTTGTTAAACATCCTTTCTTAATAATTTAGTTTAAATGTGGAATACTAAATAAATTAATTTATTACCTCATCAAATTTAGTCAATAGATTGATTTAATCAAAATTCTCTAAAATAATAGACGGAGATATAATTAATCTCCAATAATCATCAATTGCTTTTAGGAACTAATTAATTTAGTCCTAGCACTTAGATTATATAGTCTAAAATTTTATTTTAATCAATAATTAAAATGTGCTTAAAATTAAATTGACAAAAGGGCCAATAAATTTCACGATGAATATTTACCTATAAGTTTTAAATAACTCCCCATAGCCAATTTAATCTTCCCAATTTCCTATAAAAGTTCTAAATGTTTAGTCTTTGAAAATATTATTATATTTTTCATTTTTTTAAATAAAAAATAAAAAATACCCTTATGGCTACCAAAACAATCACTAGCCCATCTGTTTATTAAGACATCAATAATTTATAACACTTAATAAATTATTCAAATTAAAATTTGTCTTATTCTTTTACATTTTTAACTCTATGTGTGTATATATATATAAACTTTAAATATGTTTCCACATATTATAAAAGCCATGAAAACCCTGATTTTTTTATTATTATAAAAATAGAGTTTTATTCTTTTACTTCATTCATTCCTTATTGACCATATAACCCTAGCCTTACCCAGCTAGGGTTTTATAATTTTATTGTAACTTGAAATGTGCAGGGACCCTCGAGCGGCGGCCATGGTATTTGGTGGAGAGGGGGGAAGGTGAGGCGGAGCGTTGGAAGGACGATGGCGGCGATGTTTGGTAAGGGGGGGCGGAGGCCGAGGGAAGCTCCCCGCAAGGATGGCGACGCCGTCACTGTGGGTCGCCGCCCACAGTTGCGGCCGAAGCCTCCCACTGTGGGTTGCGGCCCACAATGGCGGCTGCGGCTGTCACTGGGGAACCCGCTGCCCACTGAGCGGAGGAGGCCGCCCTGCGGGGATGACCGCAGGGGGCCGAGCCCTCTCCAAAGTAAATTTTATTTTATTTTTATTTTTATTTTTTATTTTATTTTATTTTTTATTTTATTTTTTATTTTATTTTTTTTGTTTTTAAATATTATAAAATGTAATTTTATTTATTTATATATTCATGCACAAATATATATTGAATATATAAATATACTTTAACTAAAATTATAAATAAATATATATTTTGGATGCTTATTGAAATTTAGAACTATCTCCTCTATGCAATATGTATATATTTTTATTTTTATTTTTTTAAAACTTTTTAACAAATTGATCTAAATATTCAGATTTAATCCCCTGTATTTTTTTTAAAGAATTAAATACCATAAATGCGAGATAGCCTATTTGACTATAGATTTAATTTTTGCAATTAATTAACTAACAGAGTTAAGCAACTATATAGATATGTTGATTTAAAAAAAAAACTAGATAAACCATTTAATTCCAGATTTTATTTTCTGCAAACAAGTAAAATGACAGAACTAAATAAACTTAAAACAACAACTATATTTAGATTAGAGAGTAATGAAGTAAATCTTAGGAATAGACATGTTATATTTCTTTTTGTTTGATTTACTTTCTGCAATTAACTAAAAGGAAATGACGGAGCTTAATACCTTTAGCAATTTCATTAATTTTAGAATTATTTAGTCTATTCTTAGAGATATGCAAGAGCAAGATAAACAGAGCTTTTTATTTTCAGAATAAACATGCATGCAAGCATTAAAATTTTAAGAACAATGCAAACTGATACTCAACAAAATCTTTACATTTATGCCATATTAATTTAACATAAATTATGCATTTATTTAAGGCATTTTTAGAATATAATATAGACATTATTACAAGAGGGTGAAATACCCAAACTAGTCCCTCATTCCTATTAAATGAGGACTTCAATTAAATTAGATACATCTTCTTTCCTAAATAGGTACAACATATAGATTCCTTTTACATTTCTGCAACTTATATTATCAATTACTCCGTTTCCAAATCTTTTTCTGCAAACAATTAAAAAACAACAACTTCTACTTGCCCTTTTCTTTTCTTCCAACCACCTGCAAATAAATCCAAATATTATGACCATGGAGTGCTCATCTCCCATCCTAGGCTAACTAGTAGCCATCCCCGAGCTTGGAGAACCAAGCCCTAGACAGGATTACACACATGCAAACACAAAAGACAAGGGAAAACACAAGCTCAAACACAATCCCAACCCAGGCTACACTGCACCACACATTTGTGATGCCTTTTCAAGGGTGGTAGTGGACCAAGCACCCTAAGGAGAGTGCAAGTATGGTAAAACATATAGCCACCTCATGGAAAACCAAATACGTCAAGTATAACAACCCCACTTTCCTTATGCCTCCCAAGGCATTCATGCCTTATTTCCCTCCTTATGACCCCCAATGCATAAACAAGCCATGCAACAAGGGTCACATAAAATCCCTTGTGATCACTCTCTTAACAAGAGCCTCTCACTCGAGGGTTGTCACTTCTACCACCCACAAGACCATCCTCTCTCCCAAGAGTAGGAAGTCTTGATTACTCCCAAAACACATAAATTGCATAAGCACAAAACACCAAATAAATTTCCAAGGAATACATGCGAGAACAACTAGCCTTTAACACAAACAATTCTTTTAATACAACATGCAATAAGAAAGCATTTCAAGAAAGTAAAACCAACCTTAAACTACCCAAAGGTATGCTAGTTTTGTTGAGGATGAGCAACCCAATTCCTCAAGCCTTTTCTTTCTACCCTCAACCAAATTCTCCAATTCCCAATCTATTTTTCTTTTCTTTTCAAAATTCTTTTGTCTCCAAAAATGGAGAGTGGGTGATTACCCACTAATTTTCTAATTCTTGCTTAAGAAGCACTTTGTGACAGTTCTCACAAGTTTCTAAAAACTAAAAAGGAAGGAAAGGTAAAATGGGAAAAGGAACTCTCATTCGAAAGGGAAGGTTTACAATTTAGTTCAAGTGTTCTAATTTTCATTTTCGCACAACTTCGAAAAGTCACTTTTTAGGGTGTCTAAAAGGTCACATGGGAGTAGAAACTTGCCTAAAATTACCCCTAACCCTTAGGTATACCTAATGGGCTTTAGGAAACCCTATCAAACTACCCTTAGGTGTCCATTTAACCCTTTTCTAACCCCTCTGAAGTTTATTTTCGGGTCAAACCTATGTTGACCATCCCAAAGATTCTTTACCCAAGGCATTTATGGGATCACATTACATTAATTGAAAAAGCTATAGTTAATCAATTCCCTCCAAGAGACAAATTTAAAAACTCAAACATAAATCCACACATGTGTCAAGTGACACAAAGAAAATACTTTTACAAAATAATACATGAAATCGTGTCTCTTGTTGGATTTAAATAAATCAATTAAATAACATTTAACACACATGCATCATTTACTATTACGAATAAAATACGACACAAACGGGGTGTTGTCTCTCCAAATAGACAAACCCTGGTTTTACGAACATACATAGGTCTAGGTTTGGTTCTCCATAATATTTCCATGGTCACATGGATATCTTTTCTTACGCCACTCAAATACACATTAGTAATTTCCAATAACCTCATATAATATTAAACACATGAATTAGAATACACATCAAACACTTCGCATACAATTTACATTTGAACAATTCAATATATCTCATATCCAAATAAATCCACATAAGCAATTATCATAATTCTCATAATTTTGGTCCACACATAAAACCTACATCTTAATTCTATCATCATAATAAAGTCCTGCAAATCCAATAATGACATACATCCTCTCCAATGTATCCTATTCTAGAATCATATAGAGTTCTATATCATAAAGCATATAAATGAAACATCAACATTCATCAATATTATCCAATCATGGAATGATATAAGTTCTACATCCAGACATAGCTGACATACGTTAAATCAAGATTATCCAATCAATGGATCTTTTAGGATTTCAAATTCATAACACATCAAAATGTACATCACAAGGTGCAATAACTCTATAACTTGGTTCAATTACTTTTCTCACCAATCTATTTGTCTAACACAGTCCATTCTATTGAATTATGAAGCATTTATTAATAGGGTCAAACATGGTCAACTATGTCAATCAAAGCTTGGTTTGGGGAAGGCCTTACATCCTCCTCCCCTAGAGTTCGACTTACTCCTAGAAGTTGCATGAGTAGAATTACGAAGTAGGGACCAAACAAATACAACAACATGCATTTTCCCATCCCAAGCTACACTCTCACCACAACTTGTGATGAACTTTCCATGGGTGGAAGTGGACCAAGTACCTTTGGGGAGATTGCAAGCATATTACAACTCAAGCCACCTCATGGCAAAATGAAAAAAACAACAAATTCATCTCCACACCTTATGCCCCCCCAAAGGCATAAAAGCCATATTTTCTCCCCTTATGACCCCCAAATGCATACACAAGGCTATGCAGCAAGGGTCACAAAGGACACCCTTGAGATCACTCTCCATAAGGAGAGCCTCTCACCCAAGGCTATCATACTTCTTCCACCCCAAGACCATCCTACTCTCCCAGGAGTAGGTGGCCTTGGACACTCCCAAAACAAGAACATATAAACAAGAACAAGGAAAGGAAAAATTTTACACTTTTGTCCTACAAAACAATTCACATAAACACATCTCCTCATACAAGCATTTTTTCTTTCAAAACAACAAAAAAAAAACAACATAACTAAAAGGAAGTAAAACCAACCTTAATCTGCCAATAGGTATGTTAGACTTAGTTGGGGATGAGCTACCCAAATCCACACAAACTTTCCACCAACACTTCATCACAATTCTATCCTACAACTAATTTTCAAAAAAAATGCATAATCTCCAACAATGGAGAGTGGGTGATTACTCACTAAGTCCCTAATCCTTGCCTAAGAAGGCCTCTCTCACACTTTCCAACCCCTTGGGTAAGGTGACAGTTCCCATTGGTTGCTCTTCCCAACCTCTTACATATTACTAAAACTGGAAAGGGAAAAAGTGAGAGAGGATGGGGAAGAGAGTTTGACATCAAAAGGGAAGGTTGTCTATCCTAGGAGGAACCTTCTAAGTTGAATTTTCGCTCACTTTGGGAAAACCACTTTTTGAGGTGACTAAACAGTCACATGGGAGTAGTCACATGGTTAAAATTACCCCTAACCCATAGGTCTACCCTTTGGACCTTTGGAAAAGCCCTAAAACTGACCCTAGGAGTCCATTTGACCCCTTAGAAACCCAACTGAAGTTAACCTACGGGTCAAACCTGAGTTGACCACTCCCAAGACTCCCTACCCAACGAAAATTTGGGACCACACTCTTGTGTTTGAATGTCTTTGGTAGAAACAAAACTCCCTCCAAGAGACAAGTCAAGATCAATGACACTAATCAGCACATGTGTCAAGTGACACAATAAAATACAATATAAAAATCACACATGAAATTTGTCTCTTGTAGGTTTAAACAATTAAATCAAATCAAATTAACACCCATGCATCATTTACTTTCACAAATAAAATACATTACAAACGGGGTGTTGTCTCTCCAAATAGACAACCCCTGGCTTAACAAACGTACATTGGTCTAGGTTTGGTTCTCCATATTTATTCCATGGTCACATGGATAATTTTCCTGCGCATCTCAATTAACACATTAGTAATTCCAAATAATCATAATTATACATAATTAAATACATAGATTTCATTTCACATCAAACACTCATACATTTGACAATAATAATTCATTATCCCATTCATTCAAATTCGATTCCACATAAGCAATTATCATAATTCTCAAAATTGAACCATTCATAAAATAAGCATCCTTTTTCTATCATCAAAATGAAGTCCTGCAATTCCAATAATGACATTCACCATTTCAAAGTAATTCTATTCTAGCAACATATAAAGTTTCATAATCATAATGCATAAAATGAAGCATCAATATACGTCAATGTGATCCAAATCAAGGAATCATATAGGTTCTAAATCCGTAATGCATAAAATAAAGCATCCATAATAGTCTCAATATGAAAATAATAGAAATGTCAGGATGAGTTGGGGTAGGGCCTCACACTCACCTCCCATCCTAGGCTAACTAGTAGCCACCCCCGAGCTCAAAGAACCAAGCCCTAGACAGGATTACACACATGCAAACACAAAAGACAAGGGAAAACACAAGCTCAAACACAATCCCAACCCAGGCTACACTGCACCACACATTTGTGATGTCTTTTCAAGGGTGGCAGTGGACCAAGTACCCTGAGGAGACTGCAAGTATGAAAAAACATATAGCCACATCATGGCAAACCAAAACATATAGCCACCTCATGGAAAACCAAATACATCAAGTATAACAACCCCACTTTCCTTATGCCTCCCAAGGCATTCATGCCTTATTTCCCTCCTTATGACCCCCAATGCATAAACAAGCCATGCAACAAGGGTCACATAAAATCCCTTGTGATCACTCTCTTAACGAGAGCCTCTCACTCGAGGGCTATCACTTCTACCACCCACAAGACCATCCTCTCTCCCAAGAGTAGGAAGTCTTGATTACTCCCAAAACACATAAATTGCATAAGCACAAAACACCAAATAAATTTCCAAGGAATACATGCGAGGACAACTAGCCTTTAACACAAACAATTCTTTTAATACAACATGCAATAAGAAAGCATTTCAAGAAAGTAAAACCAACATTAAACTGCCCAAAGGTACGCTAGTTTTGTTGAGGATGACCAGCCCAATTCCTCAAGCCTTTTCTTTCTACCCTCAGCCAAATTCTCCAATTCCCAATCTATTTTTTTTTTCTTTTCAAAATTCTTTTGTCTCCAAAAATGGAGAGTGGGTGATTACCCACTAATTTTCTAATTCTTGCTTAAGAAGCCCTTTGTGAGAGTTCTCACAAGTTTCTAAAAACTGAAAAGGAAGGAAAGGTAAAATGGGAAAGGGAACTCTCATTCGAAAGGGAAGGTTTACAATTTAGTTCAAGTCTTCTAATTTCCATTTTCGCACAACTTAGAAAAGTCACTTTTTAGGGTGTCTAAAAGGTCACATGGGAGTAGAAACTTGCCTAGAATTACCCCTAACCCTTAGGTATACCTTATGGGCTTTAGGAAACCCTATCAAACTACCCTTAGGTGTCCATTTAACCCTTTTCTAACCCCTCTGAAGTTTATTTTCGGGTCAAACCTATGTTGACCATCCCAAAGATTCTTTACCCAAGGCATTTATGGGATCACATTACATTAATTGAAAAAGCTATAGTTAATCAATTCCCTCCAAGAGACAAATTTAAAAACTCAAACATAAATCCACAAATGTGTCAAGTGACACAAAGAAAATACTTTTACAAAATAATACGTGAAATCGTGTCTCTTGTTGGATTTAAATAAATCAATTAAATAACATTTAACACACATGCATCATTTACTATTACGAATAAAATACGACACAAACGGGGTGTTGTCTCTCCAAATAGACAAACCCTAGTTTTACGAACATACATAGGTCTAGGTTTGGTTCTCCATAATATTTCCATGGTCACATGGATATCTTTTCCTGCGCCACTCAAATACACATTAGTAATTTCCAATAACCTCGTATAATATTAAACACATGAATTAGAATACACATCAAACACTTCGCATACAATTTACATTTGAACAATTAAATATATCTCATATCCAAATAAATCCACATAAGCAATTATCATAATTCTCATAATTTTGGTCCACACATAAAACCTACATCTTAATTCTATCATCATAATAATGTCCTGGAAATCTAATAATGACATACATCCTCTCCAATGTATCCTATTCTAGAATCATATAGAGTTCTATATCATAAAGCATATAAATGAAGCATCAACATTCATCAATGTTATCCAATCATGGAATCATATAAGTTCTACATCCAGACATAGCTGACATATGTTAAATCAAGATTATCCAATCAATGGATCTTTTAGGATTTCAAATTCATAACACATCAAAATGTACACCACAAGGTGCAGTAACTCTATAACTTGGTTCAATTACTTTTCTCACCAATCTATTTGTCTAACACAGTCCATTCTATTGAATTATGAAGCATTTATTAATAGGGTCAAACATGGTCAACTAAGTTAATCAAAGCTTGGTTTGGGGAAGGTCGTACATACTGGATGAAGATTTGGATAAACAAGTGGGTTCTAGTGTCATGGTGGTAGGAGAAAAGTAGTTTTCATAGAACTTGAAAGGGGAAGGTGGTCTAGTATTTGCCTTGATTGTGAAGCCAAAAGACAGGTCAGATTTACCCAAAACTAGAGGAGAAGCCCTACCTAGTGAAGTTAAAAACTTGCTACAGAGGTACAAGGGCATTGTAGTAGAAGAAATACCTAACTCTATGCATCCAATTAGGGATGTAAGCCATCATATTGATCTAATACCAGGAGCTACACTGCCTAATAAGGCTGCCTACTAAATTACACCGACCCAAAATGAGGAGATTGCAAAACAAGTGCAAGAATTGTTAGATAAAGGCCTTATGAGAAAGAGTTTGAGCCCATGTGTTGTACCCACTGTCCTAGCACCCAAAATGGATGGAAAATGGAGGATTTGTCCTAATTCAAGAGCCATCAACCAAATCACAATTAGATATAGGTTCCCTATGCCAAGAATGGAGGATCTCATGGATTGTTTAGGAGGATCATGCTACTTTTCAAAGATTGACTTGAAAAGAGGTTATCATCAGATAAGGATGAGCTAAGGGGATGAATGGAAGACAACTTTTAAGACCAATGAGGGACTATATGAGTGGTTGGTGATGCTCTTTGGGCTATCAAATGCAACCTTCATGCGCCTAATGAATGAGGTATTGAAACATTTCATTGGAAAATTTGTTGTGGTTTATCTAGATGACATGCTTGTTTTTAGCAAGTCCAAGGAAGAACATCTGAGGCACCTTGACATAGTCCTAAGGAGGCTACATGAGGAGAAATTGATGATAAACTTGGAGAAGTGTGACTTCATGAAAGAGGAGCAGAGATTACTTTAGTGGCAAATATTCGCCAATGGCAAATTTTTCACGTCGGCCATGTCAGAAATGGTGAATATTTTGTACCGTCTGGGGATGACCATGTCGCCAGAACATTATCAATTTCTGTCAAAGTCATGGCCCGCTCGCCATATGTTTTATGCAATTAAATGTTTCTATGCGATGATTTCGCCAATAAATTATATGGTGGACAGGGTAAATTTAATTGTTTCGCCTACACTCTCTGAGGTTGCCTTAATAGATGACCTTAATTCGCCTATAGGCATGTGAAGATTTTTTAGCCAGGGGGACCCAATTCGCCTGACATCTTGCCGACGTGTGTCTCCATTCACCCCAACTTTTGCCAACTATATTGTATTCGCCTATTATTTGGATGACCTATAATCGCCTCAAAAATTACATGTCGTATTTGGACAACCTATAATCGGCTCAAAAATTACATAAGTCATGTTATAGTTATGCGGGATTCGCCAAATATTTGTATACCATATAAAATTCCCGCAGAATTTGCCATATAAGGATTGGTATAAATACATGCAAAGATCAAATCTATCTCAACACAATCTGGTGGGTTCTAGGCTCTGAATTCTAATCAATAGCGAAGTTTCAGACCAAGGAAAATCATTGTTGTTGACTGTGTTGAACACTATATTTAAAATTAAAAAAAATCTTCCCATAGGCGTGAAAACTAAAAGATTATCGGCCAAAATATCATATCGAGCATCTCAAAAGGAGTTTCACCAAAAGAATTCTCTCATCGAAATAGAACATGACGTGTAAAACACTAAAGTAAAGATGTCTTCGGTGGAATATCACTTTCGATAAATGAAGGAAGCCACTCATCGATACTCCAATTTCATCGAAAAGTGAAAAGCAAAAAGCAAAAGGCGAAGTCAAGGAAATCCAACTGTCGAAGAGACTTAAAAAATATTCATCGAAAAGCAGATCTCATCGATAACATTATATCGAATAAGAATAAAGGGGTTTCATTGATAAAGGGGACATCGAAGAAAAAAGGGCTTTCGAAGGGCTTGCATGGACTTTCACCGAAGAACAGTGTCCATTGAAATATGATTTCGATGAAACTCACGAATGACTCATCGAAAGAAAGTTTATCGAGGAAAAGATGATTTCGAGGAGACTAGAAAATGGTTTTTCGACATGGGCTATTCGCCGATAAAGTGATATCGAGGAAAGTGAGCTTTCGGTGAAAGATCAAAGTATTCGGCCGAGGACAAGGGTTTCATCGAAAACTCGATTTACGATCATATCAGTTGAATAGTACTTCCCGCGAAAGAGTTAAAAGCCCAAGTGGAGGATGTCACATCTGCAATTAAGTTTAAACATTCGAATAGCCGTTATAGACGTAGAGACATTAACTGTGCACAAGTTTCCCATGCAATTACAGCTAAATTGATTGAATTTTCATAAGAACCAGATTGATGCCAAAAGATGGAAAATTGCAAGGGATTTGCTGAAGTTTGTGAACAGAAATCAGAAGAGTTCGACAATTCTCCAAGTAAGTGTGATTTCTCGTATTAACTGAAATTATGGAACCTTCTTCTTCTTCTAAAAAGAGTAGAAAAGGGAAAGAATTAAACCCTGACGAGAAGCCCAAACGACAGAAAAAGGAGGGTAGAGCTTTGACTCAGGATTTTCTAGACCAGTGCCCGACATCCAGTGTGAGGTCTAAAAAGATCAAGAGTGAAGAAGAAGGATTGGAAGATAAATTTGAACATCTAGGAGACATATGGACTGAAATCAGAGGACATGATTTGTTCCTATTTAGTTATAAGAGAAGGGATGCTCCTGAGCCCATAAGTAACCTGTGGAAGAAAAACTTAGGGAAATTGGTAGTCCCGAATGTATTTGTGGATGTCGAATTAATGAAAGCTCTGGTAGATTGCTATGATCCAAGAACCAAAACCATATGCGACTACCGAGGGAATCCCTTGGTGGTGACTAACAAATAGACTATTGATATGGTATTTGATCTAGACTGGGAAGTAGAAGAGAAAATTGATATGCAGAAACTGTCGCGAGAATTCTTTAACTTGGAAGACATCTACAGGACGTGGAGATTACCCATTCACCGGCCAAAAGTAGGGGGGTCCTTTGTTCCATTCAGTAAAGATGACTAGGTGCCATTTGATGTCAACCAATTCCATCCGTATTTTAAGTATACATACTATGCTGCAGCCCAAGTATTAGGCTTAGAGGCTCATCCTCTCATGGATATTGGGGTTATGGTTCTGTGTGTTGATTTACAATCGAAAGACCCTAGGTCATTTGACTATGCCACTTATGTTGCAGAAGCCCTAAATCATGGGTTGGAAAAGTTGAAAGGAGACCTTGTAAATGTACATTTCTCATTGTATTCTTTATTGATGCACATCATTCTTTATTGTGGACAAGAAATCAATTTCTGGTCAGATGATTTCAGCATCAGAGCTTATGATAAGAATGGTATGAAGAAACCAGTTCAGTTGTGGGTTTCTGCATGGGATCAAAGATTCATAAACAATCAATATTGGCACTTTCAGGAGTATTTTGTGAAACCTCTTAGTGCGGCTTTTGGACAACATAGAGATTATACTCTGTCCCTTGAAATTAAGAGATTCCTTAGGCCAAAAGATTTCTCTCCAGAGTCTCAGATTGATCACAACTGGGGTGACTAGTATTGCCACCTTAATCATATAGAAATCAGGATATTTGGGTATGAAGGAAAGCCATACATGCTTCCAATTACAGTACCAAACAGGGTGGCTAGCCTAGAGATTGTGAGACAATTATCTGCTGTCAGTGCCAAACATCTTACGGATTTTGGTAAACAATCCATTGTGCCAGGGTTATTGGTGTTTTCTGATTTTATTGTTAAAAGTTCCAAAAGCTATCATTTGCTTCAAAATAAATTAGATTATTATGGCATGACTCTGGGTGATCCTAGAGAGAACTTTGATCCTGAGGGATATATAAGAGCTGCCAGGGCGTCACAAAAACTAAAAGCTGAAATACATGCGGCTAAAATGCCAGATGATTTAATTAAGAACCTTGAAAGGGAAGAGGCCAGGGTTTTGAGAGAAAGAATCGAAATGACTTGGGAAGCCTTCAAATGGAAAAGAGCAAGGGGGATGGTGGATGGAGACTTACTTGGAAACCTCCAAGACCCTTTGGAGATAGCCAAAAGGCTACTTCAACATGAAGTAGAGATTATGCATAGAGTGCCCCCACAATTCCTCCATTTTATCAACACTGAAAAGGATAGTCAACCATTGGCTCACATGTCACCAAAATCAGCTGCTAGTAGCATCCCTGCTGACTCTCCTAGAGAAGATTATCCCCCTAGTTTTGAAGCAGAGGTGGATGTGGACATTGGTGAATTTAACATTAGAGATGTAGTTGATATAAGGATGGCAGAGCATGAAGACTTTGTTGCTGATGACGGATTCGCTTCTTCAAGGGAATTCCTTTCATTCTTGTACCAGTATAAAGGGGCTCATGTGAAACGAAGTATGGCTGGAAAACCAAAAGAAGAAAAAATGAAAAGACTACAGGATGAAATCGATACCCTCATGAAAGATATGACCCCTGAGAAAGGGAGGAAAATATTAAAAGAGGCTGGTGTTATCATCTTTTCTGGTTGGGACATAAATTCAGCACTTCTGTTTGATGGATTCTTGAAGAAGCAGGACTTGAATCAACAAGTGTTGCCTCAAGAGATAGATAAATTATTCCTAGGCTCCGGATATGATCCTGACCAAAAGGCCCTCCTACAATGGGCATTATATCCAAAAGGAAAAAGACCAATTATTGTGGATATCGAAGAAACCTTTGGACACCTCATGATTCATCAAGTTGGAAAGACTGACCCTAGGGTCACTGCAAAGTTGAACCTGGATGTAGCCAAATTAAATTTGGATCAGACAGAGTTTTTGGTCAGGGAAAATATTACCTATAAGGGCTTGTATGAAAGATCTAAAGAGGAAAATCAGAAGTTACAAACGAAAATATTACAACTTGAGACAGGGACTCCTTTGAATGAATATGCCTCATATCCCATAGGACAGAGCTTGGATGATGTTTCTGATGTTCTATATTGGAAATATCAAGCAGATAAGGCTACCAAACAGGTAAATAATATCCAGCAAAAGATGGATAAATTGGTTAATGACATCATTGAACACCGATTCAACACCATGCTTATACATGTCGAACATTATTGGAAGGTATACACTAGAACCATAAAAGCATTAAGAGAGCATGAGAGGTTAAAAGCACAATTGCATGAGGTGACAAACAGTGTTGATATGATGATGCCAGACGAGAAGGCTGAAGGGACTTCATATATAGAAGATCATGTTAAATTCGAAGATATGCTAAAAGGAGATCTTAAAGAATTGGATGATGGGAGCCCTATTGGAATGCCCTCGTTGTATAAAGAAGGAGGAGTAATGTCTATGGAAGATTTGAGGAATGAACTTGTAAGCATCAAGGATCGGGCTCTGTCAAGGTTGGATCGAAGCAAAGACATGGCCCCTACCGTCAACCAGATGATCTTCGAATACCTTTCACAAGGAGAAGAATTGAAGAAACAGAGTATTAAGATCAAGACCTTTAAAGAGGATGATTATATTCATCATTTAGGAATTCTTAATCTCTTTTTACTTAAGTTTGTTAGGAATATTCAAATTAACAATTAGTATTTTGAAAAGACACGTCTTTTCATAAATGACTTTTGCTCTCATATATATATATGAGAGAGGTTTTTGTAATAAAAAAAGATAAGATATTATAGGGACAAGACAGCGATGTATGATAGCCTGTAAGTTTTCTGTTATACAAATTTTGATGGAATACATGCTATGATCAGTCGTTTTTCTTTGCGTGTGTGTTGTGGATTATTTCATTTTGTTTTTGGCAGTCGCTTGTGATATTATCTAAAGGAGATAAGGTTATTCATATTCTTTGAATGAAATTTATGTTATATGTTATAAGGTTGAAATAAAAGTTCTTCTTGCGAATTATAATTGTTCTTCGCAGTGCTTACTTGAATGGTCCCTTAAAGGTAGGGTTAAATTCATTCAAGCAACTTATGATATAAGCATTCAATTGATCTCATAAGAAATAATAACCGACAGATCCATAAAGGGGTGGGTAAAAACTGTCTCACAAGTTCGCACAGTAAGTCCTAAAGAAAATATAATGACTCTGTAGCCCAAACAACGAAGAAGGCACTGGCTATTTACAAATTACACTTATCACCATATTCATCATATGTTATCTTAAAGCAATAAGAGTAACTAAGTAGGAAACATAGATCGAATAGCTTCTACAACAACAATCTTGAACTCATCTGCTATATCTCCATCCTAGGAACTTATGCCATTCTGAGATAGGAGGAAACCAGATCAGGACACTTAATCTGCTATAAAAGGCACTGGTCATTGAAAACAACTGGTGAATAGGTATACCCGCCTAGGTCCTGCAGAGCCTAAAGTGAGAGAGTTAACAACCAAACAGGTTCACTCTATAAGTTGGCCAGGTCAATTGGAGGGTTTGATCATTGGAGTTGGCATTTCCTTAGAACCTATCCAATTTGTTGATTTGAGACCCAACAGACTGTATATGCGACTGCTAGTGACCTAAAGCCTAAAGTGAGCGATCATATTTTTGAAGTGGTATATTATACATTATAGTCTATTATTGTTTCTTCAACAAATTGATATTTTTTTGGCAGCCTTTATTTCATTAGAGATGTCGAACAGGAAGAGGGGTAGGAAACCTGAATGTGGGGAAGGCCAGGAGAGGCCAACAAAAAGCAGAATGTTGTCTTCATACTTTGGCATTAGAAAATATTGTGGTACTGGTGAAAATCAGGAAGGTACATCATCACAAGTACAAGTACAAAATTTTCCACCTGCACCGCATGTTGAAGACAGCGGCAAACCTGATATCTCAAATCAGGATGATCTTGAAGAAGATTATCTGGTAGATACCCAAGTTAACCGGAATGATATAATCAACTTGGGTGATAATGCCATTGATGATAATGCACGGAAGGGGAAAAGAAAAGCCATATCAAAAAAGAGTGAACCACAATCAAAAAAGGATCGGGAGTGGGATATGTTAGTGAGGAATTTTCAAATTAATTGGGCATCAAATTATCCATTCATTGAACCAGTGGAGAATCCAATTGAAGGCGATCCTCCAATAGAATGCAGGTGTAAGATTTGCACTTGGAAACATAACAAAGAAATTAGGTTGCAGCTAAAATTTGACACCATAGAAAAGTATATGGGTAAAGTTTATGAAAAACAAATGATAGACGGGGTTGAAAAATCAGTGATAAGATGGAAAACAAAGGATGAATGTAAGCATGTGAGGAATGCCGAAGAGAATTATTTTCATGAGAAATTACAAACGAAGCCTGCTGAAGTTAAAGGTTCTATTGAAGTTGTTTTTGGAAAAGCAATGCAAATAGAACATCTGGGAAAAGTTGTTCAGTTAAGCATTGTTTTTCATATTTTGAGCAGAGGGCATGCTATGACAGATTTCCCATCAATTAGTGGTTTATTACACTTTTTGAAAGTTCCTAACGATCCTAATAGACACTGGTTAGTAAATAGTGGATGGGAATGGGCAAGTTGTCTTGCTGAGGTTGAAAAAGAAGATGTACAGGATAAAATAAGAGAGTCAAACTTCATTACATTTTCTTTAGATGAAGTTACGATAGTAGACAATACTTCATGGGTATGCATGCATTTTTTTACTGTAGAGAATCATACCCGCCAACCTCATCTACTATCTATTGGTAAAATGAAGGAGAGTGCGACAGCGAAAAATTTATTTCAACTAGTAAAGAGAAGTTTAATTGAATATGGAGGTATGGATGACATGACGGTAGCCAAAAAATTGGTTTGTGTTGGAGTAGAGGGAGCTTCAGTAATGCAAGGTCATAGGAACAATCTTTGTACAAATATTGAAACTTTATTTGCACCGTACATTATTGCAATTCACTGCATGGCTCACAGAATGAATCTAGCTTTTGGAATTGTGAGCAAGTTTGCTTCGGTTAAAAAAATTGAAATTTTAATCAGAGAGCTCTACTCACACTTCTGTCAAAGTCCCAAATGATTTATGGAATTTCAACACTTTGCTGATGGATTAACTGATGGGAAAAAGCTTCTCAAGGATAATGATACCAGATGGATCTCTTTGGATGGTCTAGTGCATCGAGTGTTTTCAGAATATCCATCCTTGATTGGACTATTTCACACAACTTGCGACGAATCAGATCAACCAAAATTTCCTGAACTTCTTGGCAGGTTAAGTAATTTAGAGACACTCTTAACTTTAGCAGCTCTTCTGCCCATGCTAGAGGAAATGAGGAATATTATGAAGGTTGCCCAAAAAAGAGCTCTGTATATTGCAGAATATGCTACGTTGCGTAAGATGACATGCATGACCCTCGACAATCTCTATTGAAATCAACCAACTATCTGATGAAATTTTTTTTAAGTGGCAGACACTCACAGATTTGAACAATCCTGATAACTTTTTACAAATCGGTGCAGACGGGGAGGTATGTGCCAATGTATGGGGAGTTGAGATACCAATGCACTTCTATGCCACGGTCGACCCCGAGGAACTAGGAAAGCGCCCTAGGAAGAAACTACCAAGAGTTACAAAGGAAGATTTCAACAAGATTGTTGAGACTATAACTACTTCTATGAAGAAAATTGCATATGATCTTTCCTCACAAATTAGAAGCAAATTCCCTCCTGACAACCTACTCGAAGCCATGTCTATTGTGTTTCCTCATTATTGGAACCTCAACAGTGCATCTAATTTTCGAAGTAAGCTACTGACTTTGGTAAAACAATTTGCATATCCAGAGAATTTAATGGAGTAACTATAAATGGAATATTAGACTAAACTCATCTTCGAGAGAAATCATCTCGCTTTACATACACTATGAAAGAACAATATGCCAAAATGGAGAACCCCTGCGAAGAGGGATCAGTAACAAGGCTTTGGAAATATATAGCTAAGAATGTATCCTTGCGTGATTCAATGCCAGAATATGTGAAGCTTGCTGATTTATGTCTTACCATGATATTGGGTTCAGTGGAAGATGAGAGAGTTTTTAGTTCTTTGGGGTTCCTAAAATCAAATCTAAGAAAAAAACTAGACAAAAATTTGGAAAATTTCTTGAGGCTCTATACATCTAGGTATGATGTCCACACTTTTCCTTATGATAGGGCACTACAAATCTAGAGGTCCAAATGTGAAAGAAGAGGTTTGGGAAACACTTCAAACCAAAGTGCTAGTGGGACTATTGGATGTACTGGTAGCATTGAGATGCAGTTCAGTGAAGATATGCAGACTCAGACTCAGAGTGAAGAAATTACAGACGAGAATCAAGAAAGCACTGAATTTGATGAGGATGAATGGCAACTGTAAGAGATTGGTATTTATTAATCTTATTACTGTATCTCATCATTCATATTACAAAAGCATATTACTTTTTACAATTAGAATTTAATATTGATTTGTAATTGTATTTTTCAACTTTCTATTTCCAGATTTAAAATAGCATAATAAAAAAAAACCATAATGTGTTTATTGATATAGAGATGTTTATTGTTTATTTATACATGTTGGAGTCTCAAATCTGTGTGATACATTTCAAAACCATATGATACAATTCATTCAATAGTAATACACATGTCGAGAACTTAGATTTTCATTAATATACAATTCATTTAATAGTAATACACCAATCTGTGTGATTCTCCATTCCAATTGCAAAAGTGAATACAAAGTTTCAGAACCCTTTGCAAAATTGCAAATGACCCTGAATTCCCTTTTATAGAAACAAGGGAGCAACAACAGCTTCAGGTCGAATTGCAAGTTTGCAACATGTGAACACTGAACATCAAAATCACAAACTCAGCACATATTTATATGGCCATCATAGGCCGTATTAGGAATTTAACATCTGCTACATGTTTGATGTCTCTTTCTCAAAAAACAGAGTTCAAAATTAAATATTAATTCACGTCATGACAAATTAAACATAGATAATAGCAGTGCCTAAAACCTACTAATCAAAAATATAGAAATGCATAAATGTTAAAGCAAGGGTGAATTTGAGAATACAAATTTACTGGCTGAAGTTTTGCTCTATGCATCATAGATTCATAGGCTGGATTAGCAAAATAGCAATAGCGAGTGCTGTTTTTTTGCTATTCATAAAATAGATTCATAGGCTGGACTAGCAAAATAGCAATAGCGAGTGCATCATAGATTCATAGGCTGGATTAGTAAAATAGCAAACAGAAAAAACATAAAACCTTGAAATTAAGAATAAAAGAAGAAAATTGTGCAATACATACTATGATTCTTAAGAATTTTGTGCCAGTTTTTGTAGGGTGCTCCACTCTTCGTCTGATGGAAGGTCAATATTCTGTAAACTATGGAAAGTCAACTCCAACTTCATCAACATTCCATATTTAGAAGATTTACTTGACATCAATGTTTCATCCAATACCATATTTAGAGTTGTAAATGGTTGGATGAATTCCAGAAAGCTTTTGGGAGTTGTGTCCTTTGGAAGCAAGTCTAAATCAGACTTCATTTTTATCTCCATGCTTTTTTTGTAAGCTTCTTCTCCAATGAATTTATTTGATGTGTCAATAGGCTTAGGCAAACCAAGTTTAATCAAATTATTTTTCTTTTCTTGCAGCTTCACTATCTTTTTTCCACAACTGTCCATAACTTCTGATGTTTCCCTTAGCTTCTGGCATTTTTGAATGATAGATGATGTCTTAACTGTGGCATCAATGCAGCTCTTAATTCTCTTGGATGCCAAGTAGTTGTCACTGGAACTGTAGACTACTTTCAGAATCTTTTTTGCCATTTCCTCTTTTGAATAAACATGTGTGCTCTTCTCATAGTGCCCTTTGATTTTTTAAAAAAATTGTCTCATACTTTCAGTCAATTGAAACCATTCACACAACTTCTCACTCCTCTGCATTATTTGTCGCCAAATGTTTTATTGTATATACTTTGTTGTATTTTTCATATTATCTTTCAATCTATCCTCCAAATTTTTTATATTATCATTTGCATTGTGCAGGTCTTCTTTCATTTGTGCACATTTTTTTCTTTCTTCCTCTACTTCCTCTTGCAAATGTTTTTCTTTTTCCTTCCCATGATCCAATAGGTCCTGTAATTTTCTCATTTCGGCGGCAGTAGACTCATAACTTTTGTATAATTTTTGAAAACTGGCTTTTTCCTCAACAATTTTTTTACTGCTTTTAGCCAGTTTTTCTGTTAGGTCCTTCAATTCTGCATCCTTCTTCTCCCGCTCTGCAATTTCTAGTGCAGAGCCCGAATTTTTTATCCTTTTCTGTAAATCATTGCACTTGCTATCTGCTGCTTTCCTCCTTGATTTTTTCGTTTTCCAGGTCTTCCTGTAACTTTTCTATTTGTTTCTCTAGTTTATTTTTTTCTCTCTCCACCTTTAGCAGTGAAGTGTAGACCACTTCGTTAGTCCTTTTTGACACACTAATTTTGTCCACATTATGTACTTTGGAAAAATCCATTTGGAGGGTGCTAACTTGAAATTAAGAGGGATCTATCTAATTGTGTGGTGGATTTTTATCTTTAGATGGGCCCGGGGGCATAACAACCATGAACTCCATCATATCTTTCTATAGGTCATATGTTGGAAATACCCTATTCCTTGCAAGCCGTTCGTTTACAACTTCAGACACGGAATTCCTATGAAATGCTTTCTTTTTTTCTTTATTTTCTTTTGTTGTGTGTTCATATTTTTCATAGTAATCACGAAATTGAAAATATGGGCTTGTTGAAGCAATTGAATGTTTGAAAGGTGACATAGGAATACCATAGGCTCCAGTTCCACTTATTCCTATGGTTTTAACTAATGCTTGACCAGGATTACCAATAACAGCTCCTGATGCTATCCCACTCCCACTGACACTTTCATGTGTAGTTTTCATAGTCTTTTGAGGTGTGTGATCTAAAGCTCCAAATGATTGATTTGTAGTGTTAGTGGCACTTGATATAGGATTCTCAATAGTATGAGATTGACTATCTACCTCTAGTGGCCTCTTGCGAGAGGTATTTTATTGTTGCCCTCCAACACCAAGACAACTAGTATCAATAGTAGTACCCATGCCAACCCCACCAATCACATCGGCACTTGACTGAACAATAATAGGACTACTATCCCTAGATTCCCTACAAGTGGCAATGGCACTTGATTCACCACCAATGGGAATACCATGATGTGGTGGTGGTTGTGGATTTGAACCTAAAACAAATGTAGGTGGACCCTAAGGGTAATGAGTAGTACCTATCCATGATGAATCTGAAGAATCAAGTCCAATGACTGGTTTATAAGGACCTTTTGATTTTGACTGTGATGGAAGTTGTACCTGAAGTGGATACCAAATTCCCTCTCCTCTGGGACCTAGACCACCACCTTCAAAACCCATTTTTTCCACAAGGTTTGCCCCTTTGCTATATTTTTCTTTCATGGACTCACCAACTCCACCTAATATTTTTGGGACTGTAGTAGTTGTTGGAGGGGGCTCAACGGTAACCTCATGCTCATCATCATCACCTTCAGTCCCACCATGCTCCATATCCCACAATTTGCTAAACTTTGCATCTTCATCGATGCTCTCAAATTCTGCACTTGTCTTTGGTTCACCGAGATTCCTCCTCATAGTCCAAAAATCATTTATTTTGGTTTGAATGAAATAATTCTCTTTACATTCCTACAGAATTGATTTGGGAATAGATTTGTTAGATGGATTAGCAGATTTTAGGTAGAAATTGTAGGACCTCCTATTTTGGATGCCCTGGCCCTCCTCTATTGTCCTCTCTGTGTGCATTTGCAATGCCATAATTTGTGATGAAATTTCTTCTATTGAAATTTTTTTGTCAGCTGCAATTTTCTCCATCTCTTTTTTAACCTCATCCCAGGAGTCCATGTTTCTAAGCTTTTCTAGCAATGGTTTACTTTCATGTTGACATAACGCTGAAGAGTTCCCATTTTTCTTAAGACTTACTTGAACTACACTGATTGGATCATACTGCCAGAGACCCTCATCACCAAAGTTAAAAATTGTCAAAAAATCATGTGCCACATTGAATGCTTTTCTCTCAAATGTGAACCCTCCACATGAGAAAGGCAAGGAGGGAAATATGCTCTTCTTTTGCTGACCATGAAAGTGCCTATCTATGCTCTCCAATTGTCGTACATACTCTAATGCAAATACCCTGTATGTCACATGTATTGGAAGTCCGTATGGTTTTACTGTCGATCTGTAAAACCTTAACATAGTGAATTCTTCCATGAAGAACTAGTCAGCCAATTCTATTTGACTTCCGAGTTGAATGCAATCTCTACAAGACACAGGCAACCTAGGCATTGGAGTGCTTGTAATTTCATTATACATTGGTGCTACAAAATGGTTGTAGTTCTTTCTGTTATCATGCATCCTTATCTTTGGGGTCCAATCATATATTGGACACTTTGTTCTCTTCCCAGTCTTCTCATCAATCTTATAGCTCACAATTTGAAGCTTGTTGGTCTCGAATATTGCACGATACTTGGATAAGAGGAGATAGCACAAGTAGGATGAGAACCTAAATGTCTTACAGGAACCTTTTTTGATCATCAGTAATTGTTTTTGCATGGATTTTACAATGTGCTCAATAAAATTATATCTTACTAGCTGACCTGCACAATGGATATTATAAATCATTTCAAGAAGGCTTGCACCCACTTCCCTATCATTTTCCAATCCCAGGCAAAACAACAGCAAGGAAATAGTATCCCTAACCCATGGAACAAAAATGTTAGAATCATAAGGAGGCTTATGATTCTGATCCAACACAATACCAGTACCAATCTTTATTAGACCTTTGATAAATGAATCTCTGTGACTTGGATTGAGAATCTCATAATTCCCTGCCAGCTTTTCAAGGTCAATTTGGACATTTGAGTTTTGGGCTTCAAATCCTATTGTCAACAAATGAGCAAATTCTCCCTCGTTTATGGATAGAATTTCCTCTTTTGTATTTTTATTGACAATTGCTTTTTTATCTTCATCATAATTTTCGGCGCAGACCATGACAAAATCAGGGCAAGGGAATACTTCAGGTAACACCATGCTTCCCAATCCAACATCCCACGATGCGATTTTATTTATTTTTTGTTTTAACATTGGGTTGAAAACAGTAAATTTTGCACTGGATGCATCTACCACCTTACTAGACAATGTATATCTAATATCTATGATACGCTTTTCACCATGGATAGCAGGGTCATAAATATCATGGTATTCATCAGTGAAACTTGGTGTTTTAACCAGTTCAGTTAGGTGCATTTTTTTTTTCACGTGGCTTCTTGTTGAACTACTGCTTCCCGTTTTCCCCATTACTATTATTGTTAATAATTTAAAATAATGCTAGATAAAAACCTAAAAAATTCTAACCCTCAAATTGGACCACGAGATTACTAAAAGCAAAAAATGCTAACCCTCAAATGTAGGTGTTCTAGATTTTACCCGAAAATTGGAATTTCTAGTTCACTAGATTGGCGCAAACAGTCTCTGTTGCAACTTGCATTCCTCAATTTAGTAGTTGTTTCTAAATCTCCCTCGATTTACAGGTTTGTCCAAGAAATGAAAGACGGTTATGATTTACGAGTCTCTTATTTTGAAAACTCTGAAAAGTAGAAAAGTAAAACCTAAAGGACAAAATATCTAGAATCATATTGTAATTTTATTAATTACTATTAATAACTATTCGATGCCGAAGGAAAAAACATTCATTACTTCAGTATAAATTCCGAGGACATTAAGAATCATGTTGTAATTTTATTAATTATTATTAATTATTCGATGCCGAAGGACAAAACATTCACTACTTCAGTATAAATTCTGAGGACATTAAATGTAATACATTCAATTCCGGGTGAAGTTCTCCCAAATGTGTTCACTTCCCACTTTCGGGCCGAAATCCACCCTAATTCATTGATCTTTGCTCATCCAACGGACAAGGGACCAAGGTACCTATTGTGACTTTATGGGTCTATTTTTTAAGTCTGTTTAATAATTTTAAACTTCCGCCCGAAAAAGTGCTTTATAGAGTTACTTATATTTAATTAAATTTAAAACGTTTCAATTCTGGGTGAAGTTCTCCCAAATGTGTTCGCTTCCCACATTCGGGCCGAAATCCACCCTAAGTCGTTGATCTTTTCTCATCCAACGGACAAGGGACCAAGGTACCTGTTGTGACTTTACGGGTCTGTTTTTTAAGTTTGTTTAATAATTTTAAACTTCCGCCCGAAAAAGTGCTTTAATGACTTAATTATATTTAATTAAATTTAAAACGTTTCAATTATGGGTGAAGTTCTCCCAAATGTGTTCACTTCCCACATTCGGGCCAAATTCCACCCTAATCCGTTGATCTTTGCTCATCCAACGGACGATGGTACCTGTTGTCAGTTGTCGTGGGTCCCATGACTTCTGCCAGTTTTCAGGCACGTCACCATACTCGTGTCACTTTTCCAAGCAAAGTTCTCAAAAATTTGTTCACTTCCCACATTCACCCCAAAATCCACCCTAAGCCATTGATCTTTGTTCATCCGACGGTCGATGGTACCTGTTTTAAGATGTAGTGGGTCCCACAACTTCTGCCATTTTTTGGCATGTCACCATAATCGTGTCACTTTTTGGGTTTGATTTGTAGTCTATTTAATCATTTTAAACCTCCTCCTGAAAAATAATTAAATATAATTTAGTCTATAGACTTAATTATATTTAATTACATTTAAAATGTCCAATTCTGGGTGAAGTTCTCATAGAGGTGTTCACTTCCCACATTCGGGCCGAAATCCACCCTAGTCGTTGATCTTTGTTCATCCAACAGTCAAAGGTACCTGTTTTAAGATGAAGTGGGTCCCATGATTTCTACCATTTTTCTGGCACGTCACCATACTCGTGTTACTTTTTGGGTCTGTTTTTAAAGTCTATTTAATCATTTTAAAATTCTGCCGGAAAAAGAGATTTATAGTCTATAGACTATAGACTTAATTCTATTTAATTAAATTTAAAATGTTCAATTCCGGGAAATAGTTTGAGATAACTATTAAATATAATGTTAATATTAATTGTAATTAAAGATGTGCAATAGTTTGAGATAACTATTAAATATAATGTTAATATTATTTGTAAAAATTTGAAATTCAAAAATAGTATAAAACATGAAACTTAGTTTCTAGAATAAAACAAATAACTAAATACAAATATAAATTTTGATATACAATTTGAAAGGTAAAAGTTTAATATTAAAAAGAAAACATTCAATATTAAATCTAAAATATTAATTTAAAGTTTAACAAAATTCTTTGAAAATATGTTTACGATATATAATTTTCAAAAATTGTTTAAAAATATATATAAAAGTTCTACAAAAATTTAGTGTATTAATTTAAAAAAATGTGCAACTGCAGTCCTCAACCTATTAAGGCAAGCAAATTTGGAAAGTACAAATGCCAAGGTGGCAATTAATTGTTGCAGAAGGAGTTGCCTACGGCATGTCGCATGAACGGAGTGTTGGGACTAATTAAAACTGAGTCAAGTTTATAGGCCCATTTCAAAAATTTGCCCGACATTTCCGAATGATTAAAATAAGTCAGTTTGAATGGCCTAGTTAGCAAGGGGGTAAAATGGAGCCAGTTGATTTTCAGAGGGTAAGGCTCGGGATTCATGTCCCACACCTTTCATTTGGCCTATTCAGTGATGTGCAACTTTCAGAATTCAGTTTGGATAAGTTTACTAGGTACCCATTTCGAGGGGTGAGCTGAAAGTGCATTTTAGGCACAAATGCAAATTTTATGGAGTAGCCTTCTTTGAACGATTACATCTTTTGCCCTGTTGATCGTCATGAAAAAATTCAAAATGGATTCAATTGTATGCATTAATGAGAGTCACCCTGCAAAATTTCAGGTCTTGATGAATCCATTTGCTCAGTTTTCAAAACCGAATCCGTTTGCAGTTTGTGTGTTTTGGCAAGTCCCTGTTTCGACAGCTAGTCGGAGCCCTATTTTGCACAATTGTAAAAGTTGCCTCAGTAAGTGTCATGCCAAAGTGTTTCTTCCGGGTTGATGTCGGTATAAATGATGAGCCACGTTTCAAATTTCAAGGCTCTACCAATCCGTTTGCTCAGTTTTCAAAGCTCAATCCGTTTGTAGTTTGTGATGTTTGCACAAGTGTAAAAATGTCCTGGTGAGCATCATGTCAGAATGTTTGTTCCGGGATAATGTTGGTATAAATGGTGAGCTACATTTCAAATTTCAAGATTTTATCAATCCGTTTGATCGGTTTTCAAAAGGACTCATTTTGCCATCAAATTCAGTTATCCGCACTTCCAGTGTTAGATCAGTTAATGTAGCCGTTTTGGTGAGCGCGTCGTTTGCATCCTATCAGTCAGCTGATCAAAATGAGAATTTAAAGATTTAATATGTACTTAAAGGTACCTATGTTCTGAATTTGAGAGCCTACGGAGGTCGTTTGATATTTTTGAGAAAGGCATCATGTGTTGCCAAAACATTGACTTCATCAGGTCCGCAGTGTCGACAAAGCCAGTTGGCCATTTTCAGAAATTAATATCTCTTTGCTCGGGACTCATCTTGAGAAACCGTTTGGTAGATGTCATCCTTGTATATCAGAGTACACGCCTGTCAGATGGCGAGCTCCAGAAAGGTGTTTTGACAGGTTTTAAAATTACGTCTTCGCGATTAAATGCGAAAATTGTGGCGTAATTGCCTGAAGGTTGTAAAATGCGGATTAATGATCCGAAAACGATGCCGATCGTTTCCAGAGGTGTGTTTGAGGTCCGTGAAGCATTCCAGGGGTCAGTTGCATTAAAACAAAAAAAAAATTAGTCGGACCCACTGTGGGGCCCAACCTGGCTCATGCCTGTGCCGTACTAGTTTATTGGCGACTTTGTTCACTGAGAGTTTTTTTTCAGAATGTCTAAGTATGGATTGTAATCATGAGACATGTCATGAGGTTTGAAAAGACTGTAGACTTCCAGGCAATTTCAGATTGGCGATTTTAATGCCAATTTCTCCTCCAGCAACAAATAAGAGATTTAAAAAAAATGCAAATGTATTTTGGAAATAGTGTGGAATGGAGAGGGGATTGATCATCCAGCAAATATAATTCGCATAATGAATTCTCTTTCTTTTTGCTGTTCGCATGGTGTTTGGGTTGAAGAGCCATTTGAAACTGAAACAATGCTTTTGGCAAATGACTTTACCAACAGCTCCCCTAAATTCCAGAGAAGGCAAAATAGCTTATGCTTGAATATGCTGGGCTAGATGTTTTACATTGCGTGGGAAAGAGTTCATAGATAATGACTTCCTTCCTCCTTCACGTGGCATTGGCAGCCAGTTTTCTTAAGAAAAAAGAGATGCATATCGGCTGATGTAAAGCCATCTTCCCAAGCTCAGAGGTAAATGTTGAAAGGGGGCAGTGATAACATGTTTTAAAACAAATGCCAATTGCCATGTGCACGTGATGTTGAAGGGGGGCAGCAGAAGACTTTCATGCACTGTGGATTGGGCAAGGTAACAACAGTTCTCCTCACGTGGCTGTTTGGAGGCAAGTGCTGATTTGTTAATAGCAAATGGCAAATGCACATTGGCAGGTGTAATTCAAATCCATGTTCTGCCAAAGTTTTCCCTCTGCGTGGTAAAGGAACAGTGTGACATGGGGACACCAGCAACAATCAAAAATTACTAAAGAAAACATAGCACCTCCCTTCCCCACATGATAACTGGAGGGGGCATTGAAACGTGTTTTAAACAAAGGCCATTGGCAGGTGTAAAAGCCGAACTCCACAACCAAACTGCCTCCTCCCTGCGTGGAATAGAATATGGAGTCTAGAGGGCAGCGATGCCATTTCTTTTAAGCAAATGCAATGATCTGGAAAGGCATTTCAAAACCTCCCAATGCAAAGTGCATTATGCAATGTGTAAATGCTTACTCTCCCTCTATGTGAACCTACATATTGAAGCATTGAAAATCCAAACAAGATGAAATGTGGCTTTTGAAATAGAAAGAAAATCAATTGCAAATAGAAATTTCAGTCATCCTTTTCCTCACGTGAGTATGAATCTTCCAGCATCCTCCTTGTGTGAAAATAGAGGCATTCAAGTTGCAAAAAAGAAAAAAATCGCCATGAAAGTCTCAGAAAAGAGCTCCAAAAGTGCAGCTACAGGCAAATCACTTTATCCCACATTGACTGGGAAGTGGACTTTTTTGGTATTTATAACCAAAAACGCACAGTAGTAATATGTCTAAGCCATAAAGGCTTTTGACAAATGGTGCCTATGGGCGCCCAAGGCGGGCCCATGCGCGAGCACGCTTCTCGAGGTGACGGAGGAGGTGAGTCGATGAAAACCAAGTGGACCCCACGCGGGCACGCTTCCCGAGGCAGAAAGGCAAAATTTTGCAGAGGAAGATCGGGTTAACGAGTGAGCAGGTTCGAGATGGATCAATGGTGCGCGCTATTTCGCGAAGGGAAGATGCATGTAGTTTAAACCCCGCAAAATAGCGAAAGTGAACGAGAGCCGTCCACGTGTCGTGATAGGTGGCAGTCTAGCAGGTGGGTCCCGGTGAGGTGGCACACAATTGGCGCACAGGTGGCAGTCCAGTGGCGATGAAGTGGCGTACAAGCAAGCAGCCCAGTGGCGGTGACGTGGCCGACAGGTGGCAAAGGATAAGGTGTCGTCCCAGGTGGCATCCGGTCAACCCCATCGACCAATCAGAGGCCACCATGTGGCAAGGCGTCGGTGCACAAATGGAGGCAAAAATTAAAATTAAAATGAATAAATGGTATAGTTCTGACTATATTAAAATTCGAAATATTTAAATGACTGAGCACAAATGGGAATTAATTCGTCTAGGGTCTAAATTTTGGCCAAAATATAAAGTATTATATATCGCTGGAAAGCTCTCGGAGTGAGGAATCTGATTATGAGGTTAATTTTGACAAATGTGGGATATTTTGGAGGAATTTTCCACGGGAACAAAATTCAGTTAGAGAGGAGACACTTGGCAATTCAGTTGCAGATTTGATTTTCTTCCCTCCTCTTTTTATTCCGAATTCTTCTCAATTGTAAGGGTTCCAGAATTCTGTGAGGAAGTGCTCTAGATTTGATGGCTTCCATTTTCTGAAGATCTTGACCCAAGTTTGTAAATGCTTCTGTTTGGTTTCAGGGTATAGAGATTGCAATGCACTGTTGTAAATATGGTTTTAATTGCAGGTCTTGCTTATGTCAGGCATGAGTAATTTCTCACAAGATTGTCTCCGTGATATGTTTTTTCATTATTATGAATTCAATCCTCAAGGAGGATGAAATTTGTCATCTCAAGGAGATTGTATGATTGTTTGTAGGCATTCTTCAATGAAGAGTTTAAATTCTATAGTCAGTCATAAATAATGAAATATGTATCCAGATCTGATGAATTTGTGAATGAATCAAATAGTGCATTAATATAAGGTATTGATGCATGAATATCTTGTTTAAGGAAAACAAACTTGCATCTATGATTCATATTTTTAGTTCTGTGAGTGACTCTGCTGCCCAATGAACAAGGCACTAGTCTTTGACAGATTTGGGAATGGTCTCAGATATACATTTTAAAAGATAAATCTATTTCCCTTTATGTTAGGGGTTAATGTTCTATCCTTCCAAAGCTCTATTTCACCTATTATTTGTATAAGATCCAGCCCATCTGTACATGTTACCTAATTTGGTGAGCTTGTGGAATGGTTTGTCTGCTCATTGTTGATGCAGTCTTATGTTTGTGATTGTTGTATTCAATGCATCAAAAGGGTGTCCCCCCCTAGGTCTAGCAGAACCTGAAGTGCAGGAGGATCATTAGGATCCTATGTTATGTTGTCCAAGCTCTGAGGTGTTTCATTGATTGAGATTGGCTATTTCATAGATAGATTTGCAGGTGTCTTGGGTTATCACTTTTGGTGAACAACACGGAGGAAGGGGAGGATGGCAAGAAATCTTTTTCCTGATCTCATGGCATTAATGTCTTATCGTGCACATTCATTACCCGGCCTATAAGATCGAGGCAGATTTTTTTACCTTTTGATCTGTGTACCACTTTTTGCTTTGAAGCAGCTGCAGAACAAATTTGTAGTTCGTAGAATCGTACCTTCTATAAGACATTTTTGCAAGAAGTGATTTTGAAATTGCAGGTGACAATGGAGGCCAATTTCACACTTTGAATAGACAAGAAGTTGGTGCCCTTTTTGGGAAAAGTATCTGATAAACGAATGCAAGGACTGTTTAGGTTTAAGGAGGAGAAGTTGTGGGTGGTAGCTCGACTGATGCTTGCAGAGGAGGTGGCACATATCATTCACCGGTATCAAACAAACATGGAGGTTTACTCTTTGATTATGGCGTGGGCCTGTGAATTCAAATTGGAGGTGGAAAAGGTAAAACTCACATTGGTCAAATTGATTGATGGGGAGTTTTTGATTAACCTGGATTGAATCTTTGAGTGGGTGGTGTCGAGAGTTGGCATTCAAATTAAGGAAGGGGACGACCAAGAGGAATCGCTTCCTTTTATTCGTGGCCCAGAGGATGAAATCAAATACCAGTGTCGTGAACGAGCCCGAGTGGGGTGGGAAGCGATGAAACTCTTTGTTAAATTAACGAGGGTGAATGAAGTCCTGAAGGCTTTGCATGTGGTGGCAAGGATGTAGGTTGGTAGGGCATTGAGAGATAGGGCTAAAGAAGGAAGGGCCATATAGCTACTAGCAAGCTTGAAGGGCGACCTCGACTTCGGGTGCCTAAACTGCATTCCAAAAATGAAAGCTGAAATGGAAAAAGGGAAAGCCAAAGCATCGACCTCCGAGGAGTGAAGGGACTGGGAGGAGGCGACCTAGGGGGATAGTGAGACTGAGTGAGCAGCCTATCGGCAATGAACTAGTTTTTTTGTCTGCTTGCTATAAGTTGTGGGCAAATTTTGTATCTTGAAACTTTTGAATTAATAGAATGAAAAAACCTTTACCGATAAACTTTTGTATCTTGATACTTTTGAAATTTTGTATTTAGAATGACTATATAGTATATATTTATAAAATTATAATCAACCATAATCAATGTACAAATAATTAATGGAATGAATTGAATTTTTTTTATAGCATTACATAAAAAAGATCACGGTATTAAATTTATTTCCATTGTTTAACAAATAATTGAAATAACGTAGCTCATATACAAAAAGCATTTGAAAGAAATTAATTAATAAAAATGAAATAGAATTATAGAAAGCATTTTTATATCCATAAGACTGTAAGAGGCAAACTGAAACAAACTGGAATTTGAAAAATTATCATTAATATTTATGCTTTTGAAATTTACAATTTTTTCGTCAAAGACTTGAGTCCCCCAAAAACTTAAAAGCCAAAATGAGTGAGCCACTGGCACTCAGCCTGTTAGGGTTCAAGGACATAGGGAAAAAAACTACAGGGGGGCAGGGCTAGGGCACAGGTAGTGAAATTGTTTACAATTTTGCCTTAGGAATATGAACCTCCTTCCATGTAGAATTCTCCAGACAGCATAAGCTGAGAGAATTCTTCAAGTCACATGTAGTTTGGAAAGTCGTCCAGGAGGAACCATTTCTAGAGGAAGTCCCTACCAATCTGCACCCATTTTCTGTGACATGTCAGCTGCTCCACATTAAGGTTTAGGAGAAACGGTTGCTTGGCCACTGGTAGTGCTTGGTCAGGGAGGAGAAGCTTGGATAAATCACTCACCCAAGGGATCCCCACCCCTACTTCTGCAAGAATGACAAGAGTAATGTCATCTACAAGGAAGTCTTCCTTGAAAACCTTCCTCAATAGCATCAACATATCCACCTTATCTCCTCCCAAGTCCAGAAGAGATGCTAAGAAGTGAGATGTAAGGTCCGTGTTAACACGGTACCTATTTTCATTTCGCAGAAATTCTCTGCCCAGCACCATCCGCACAGCCTCATTGGTGAACGACCCAACCTCCTTGCAGACTGATTGGAGGGTTGGGTCTCTAATGGAGCCTAGAAAGGCCCTTTGGTCCTCTACAAAAATGCTTCTCAAGCGGATGGGAGTGTCCATCTTGAGAAAATAGATTAACAAATTAAACAACTTGAGCAGTGAGCCTATAAACCTAAAATACCATGAGCTCTGATGATTTATCTACCAAATGGCAAAGGCTAATTGAAGATGAAAGAAGCAAAGATTGTATATAAATTGTTGAAGCTCTTGATTGTAATAATTACTTCTTTAACAATATTAACTACTATAAAAAAATTTAAATCTTTCGTATCTCTGCAAATCTTTCCCATAAATGCACGAGTGTGCGAAATTGGAAACAGCTATGAACCAGTACCAAATTGGCAAGTATCACATTGGAAGTCGTGGGGACAGAGTGGATTGCCGTAAGTGAATAGATATATATTAAATGAATGAAATTATTGATCGTGATTCGTGACATTTGATATGTGTCTATTGAATCCAATTCCATTCCGGGCACTTTCTGGTGAGCTATGTTCTCTTCAGAAAATTGGGCTGAAATAAAACTTCGGCCATTGATCTACGATCATCGAACGATTTAAAATCATTGATAGATTTTAGGTATGTGTCACCCTTTATGTGTCAAAGAGGCCGCACTTATTGATACATCGTGCAGAGTCCGAACTCAATATATTATGTGATGTGATGTACTGATGTGATGTGATGTGCCTTGTCTATTAATGGAAATGAATTTATGAAATCGCCAATGAATTATATATTGTACCATAAATAACAAAATATTCGCCAAAACAAATTAAATAATTTTCAAGCTGTGGATAAAAATCGCCAATACATTTAAATAATTTTTCCTTCGGAGTAAAATTTTTCGCTCATACAATTATATATTTGTTCCTTTTAACAATAACTATTCGCCTCCCACAATAAAAATTTTCCCCATAGAACAAGGTATTATTCGCAAGAAATTTATGGCATTTTCGTACCCTAGAAAAAAAATCGCCAATACAAAATAATTTTTTCCTCATTTAAAAAAAAAAATTTGCCATCGATATGAAAATTCCCCCCCGAAAATAATGTCTGATTCACCAGGATTTTACACAGTTGCCTGGGGTGGTTTCTTAAAGTTATCCCTGAAGAGGAATTAGTGTACCTTGGTTTTGTCATTTCTAAAGGAAGTTTGAAGATGGATCCTTCCAACGTGGATTCTATTCTCAATTGGCCAACTCCAAAATCAATGGGAGATGTGAGGATATTCCATGGACTTCCAAGCTTCTATAGGAAATTCATAAAGAACTTCAACCACATATGTGCACCAATTCTTGACACCATCAAAGGAGGTAATAAGGGTAAGTTTTCTTGGACCAATGAAGTTGATAAGGGGTTTGATTATTTGAAGAAGAGAGTATCTCAACAACCTATACTTGTGCTCCCTGATTTTGACAATTTTTTTACCATTGAGTGTGATGCTAGTAACAAAGCAATAGGGATTATTTTAAGCCAAGAGGACAAATCGATTACATTCTTTAGTGAAAAAAATTAATGAAGCAAAGAGGAAATACTCATCATATGATTTGGAATTGTATGCTATGGTCCAAGCTCTTATAAAGTGGAGGCACTATTTGTGACCCAAGGAATTTATTGTTTTTACTTACAATCATGCTCTAAGTTTCTTGAATGGGTAGGACAAAGTCAACCATGGACACATGAAGTGGGTTGAATCTCTACAAGCCTACACCTTCACCTTAAAGCATAAGAAAGGCCAAGCTAATAAGGTGGTTGTTAGAATCAATGACAGTCCCAAAGACACTGAGAGGGGGGGTGAATCAGTGTCTAACCGGTTATCATAATATTTAAACTTATTAAGAACTTTGTATCCCAAAATAGTGTACCGGTAAATAAGAATTAATGCAGCAAATAAGAATAACAGAGACAACATAGAGAACACACCATAACACAAGATATTTAACGAGGAAACCTGGTGTGGGAAAAACCTCGGTGGGATTTGTGACCCACAATATTCACTCACTGGCTAATGAATAAATATTACTTACAATGAGGGGCCTGTACATGTAGGAAGGCTAGCAGCCTAGAGCTCACTGCTCAACTACAAAATTGAAGTCTCACTGACTTACAAAATGGATTATCAAAATCCAATACAATTTACTACTTCAGATCAACATTAGCTATGCCAGGTTCAGTACCGGTTTAAGCTTAGTCTATAACCAAAACCTTCGTTGTCAACTATATCACCTTATACAAAATTGCCTTATACTTATCATCTATATTCCTCTCTCTCTCTCATATCAAAATGACCTATAAGATCTCATACATATATGAGTCTTTTACAATATGCCATGTCAGCTTTTACAAGAGATAATTGCATTATAAAACAATAAATAAAATTTTATTCCATGTGAGCTTGAGTGTCGGTATGCATTGTTGCCGCTGCCGGTGAATTGCCTGTCGATGTATGTAGAAGTCTATTGCCGGTGCCGGTAACTGCCGGTGGGTTGCCAACTTATTTCCAGTTGGTTTCCAGTTGGTTGCCATCAATGACAACATCAAATATTCTCATAAGAATGTAGAATGCCAACAATATCCCCCTTTGGCATTGATGGCAACACTCATGAGAAAAATCCAAAAACTGAAGTCCAAAAAGTTTCCAAAAAGATGTTCTCCCCCTGAGCAAATGATCTCCTCTGAATAAGAATTTTTCTCTCCACTACTCCCCCTTTGATATCAATGACAAAGGTTGTCAAAAATAGTCAAACGAGTGTAAAAATTTCACCTCAAAGTCTGTAATCGGTTGGTTACAATCTGAAAAATATCTGCCAAAACTAGATTTAGACTCTACATAAACCTTTTATTGTCATTCAAGGTTGCCTCAGTCTGTTGGATTGTGTCGGTGAGATAGTGCATGTGTTCTTACGGTGATCGTTCTCCTTGAAGTAATGCCTTAGATATTTCAATTCTCTGAGAGATAAGATTTTCCAACTTGGGACCAAGTTTATTTTTAAGTTCTCGAGCATTTGACCTTATCCTTGCCTTCTCTTTCTCAAGTTTCTCTAATTTCTCCTCAAAAAATGTCATTTCCTACTCAAAAACTGATATATGTCCGGATGAACCAATTATATTATCAGCTATGTGATCAATTTCTTTATGTGTTCTACTCATCTCCTTATCTATGTCTTTTGTCAAAAGGTGAGGTTTGCATGTTTCCCTATATAGCTCTTTGTACTCCAAAATTGTAGAGTTAAGTGCCGGTAAAAATGTATTCAAATGTTCTATACACTTCTTTATGGTGTCTTCAAAGAATTTGTTCTTCTCTTTTTCAACTCTCTCCTTTATTGTGTCTTCATTCACTTTATCAATAGTTATTACATTGTCAGCAATAAATTTGGACAATGTGTCCAATTTACCTAAAGAATCCTTAATATGATCTATGTTACAATTTGGCACAGTCAATTTAAGAATAGGTACAGTGTTATCAATTGCCTTGTAGGCCAATGCATTGCAATCCATTATATTTTTTATTGAATCCAAAAGTACCTCTGTAACATTGGTAGGTCTGAATTCACTTGCAGATGTGCTGGATGTCTGACCAATTATCTTTATTACCTCTGTGCTTCCATCAAGTGTAACCATTTTACTTGCATTTTCCTCTGTTGGATCAGTCTGGGTTTGCATCTCAACCTGCAAAGGTTTCTCAGACCATTTTAATGTCTTAGTGATTGTCGGTTTCTCTGTTCCAGTGTGTACCTCTGCCTCAGTTTGTTTTTCTAAAGGTTCACCTATTGGTATCTCTGTCTCCGGTGGCCCTGTGCCAACATGTTTACCTTCAGTAGGTTTTTCAATTTCTAACAGTTTCTCTGTTTGGGTTGGGATCTCAACTTCAACAGTTTCTACCGATTTCTCTGCCATGTTGCCACTGTCAACATTGTTTGCCTTAACCTATGAATTATCCTTATCCACAACAATATTTACTTCCTGAGTATCCACATTCATGGTAAAGAGTATCTCTGGTTCAGGATTTGTGTCATCATGTGTAATACCTTTAGTGTCAATAACTGATGGATCATCTAAGTGTACCGGTGCAGTATCCAAAGGTGGTGGTAGATTGTCAATAATATTGATGTTTGGAACTCCACCAATTTTTCCTTTGCCCTTGTCCTTGTCCTTGTCCTTCTGATACACTTTTAATGTCTTTTTAGGTCGGTTCATTTCCTCTTGTTTTTCCTTCTCCACAAAAAACATATCCCAATTATCTGCAGTCTCATCTACAATCTCTTTTACCCTTCCTTCCATTAAGCTTACTTGCCAGTGCCCATTGGCAAAAATGGATCAGTTAGCCTCAGAAATCAATTCATCAATTTCTTCTTTTGAATTAATAGGATGTACATCTAGAAGTTTTTCAATTTTCATTTTCTTGTCTAATTCCATCATTGCTATCCTTTTTGCTTCCAATCTTCTATAAAGTTCATTTGGTAAATCATCCACAACTTCAATTAGAACCTTTTTATATATGTCCAAGTGTAGAATAATATTGTTCTCAATACTTTCCCTGTCAGAATCATTAAATGCATTATACAATTTGTGCACATTAGCCAAATTGTTGTCATCAGTTATTTCATTCAATAAATCATTCAAAGAAGGGGTAACTAGTTGTTGTTTCTTCTTTGGTGTCAATTTCTTGGGCGGACCCCTTACTACCTGTTGTTTCTTTCTCAAAGTCCTTGCTCTCTTAGGTGAAGGAGAGGGTATCGGTGAAGGTTTTCTCTTCCTCCTTTCAATTATTTTAAATTCTGCTACCTTCTCACTGCCAGTTCCAGAAGATGTGTCAACCGGTGAAATATGTGCCTCCAATTGAAGTCCTTCAATCTCACTAGCCGATATGCCACTGATGTTCATGACATTTTCTTTAATTTCCTTTTCTTTCTTAGAAGCATCTCTAATATATTTTTCTCTTTTCTTTCTTTTCTTCAACAGATTTACATCACTCTCAATAGTCTCGGCACTACCAAAAACCTTTTCTGATGGTTCTCTCAGTGCATCCAGTAAAGCTTTGGCATATGTCTCCAGAATAGTAAGATCTACTTCATATCCCATCTCAGTGACCCAAATAGTCCTAGGGAGTACTGCCTCCATCCATGTCTCATCTCTTTTGATAACAAAACAAATCTCTTTGTCATATTTATCTACTACACTCAGTGGTAACCTTTCTCTAGCTCTCATATTAGCTTGGAAAGTTTTGAAGTAATCTATTATGTTGTTGACTCTAGCAGTTCCCATGCTGGTAAAAGCTTCCTATAGTTTTTTTCCTACCAATATATCATAACCAAAGTCTTTGGGTCCTGTATTGGGGATCTCTTTAGTGAAATATAACATTAAACATACAAAAAGCTTTCCAAAACAGAAAGTACCCTTCTTGTCTCCCTTAATATTTTTCAAGTTGTCAATAAGCTCATCTTTTAACCATTCACACACATCAATTATTGCATTATTGTTTACCATCTCATAAGCACTGTGTATACAGAGACTAGAAACATAATTTAGCCTGTGAGCATGTGTGGTCTTGTTTCCTAGCACCATACTTAAAAATCTCACATTTATGTCCTTAATATCATTTACTCTAAGTGATCTATTGTCAGATGTTGCTTTAGTTAGGCTTATCACTTTGTTGTTGGGAATCTTCTTGGTCTTATCAGGTCTGCTGCCGGTTGAGGGTAAACCAGTAACTTCCCTAATTGCTTGTTAGGTTATTTTGCAAACAGAATCCAACCATAAGAATTTTCCATGTTCTCTACTCAATACAATCCTTACTACTTCCTCTAGAAATTGAGGGATATTCAGTATCTCCACAAAACCTAGAGTTTCCATAATTTTGTGTTCGGGTTTAACAGCACCATGTTCATCACAAATGACCTTAGTAAACATTTTCATTAGTTCCTTAGAACCTAGTTCTTCTATATTGCAATGTATATAAATCCTAGGGTCTTCTATAAATGCTACACCTTTAGGAATTTTTGAGAATGCCCCTACATAATCATCTTGCTTTACAATTTCAAGAATTATCTTAAACACGGGCCTAGGGCGTTTCACATTTTCCACAATGGTAGGGTTCAGAATAAACTCGGGAGCAGAAGAAGAGGCCATTGAAAAATACCTTTTACTGCTTGAAAATATTCTAAATTTGTGAAGAAATCACTTCGCACCTTTGCCTTGAATGCCTTCGCTCAGTTTTTGCACTCTCTGATAATTTGAATGTACAGTGAGTCAAAAATGAGGGAAATCAACAAATTTATAATGACATTTCTTCCACCAACCACATTAAATGCTCGCCAGTTAAGTGAAAACTTAACATATCTGCTGGTAAAGAAGAAATCTATCTTCTCACCATCAACAAAGGGTAATCTGCATGATTTTCAACTTGCTACAATACCCCCAAAGGGTTACTTCTCAGTTGGATGAAGAATCTCCTACCGGTGGAGCATAACTCTGTTCTACTAGTATAGAGATAGTTTCATCAACTTTATGATCTCTCTTCTTAATCCATTGTTTTGAAAATTCTTGCGTTACCTCATCTACCTTTTCTTTGCTTTCAAACTGGATCCTTTATTATTTGCCTGTGAAGTCTTGCTTCTACAAAATTTAGCAATATGTCCAATTTTGTTACAAGCATAACAAGTCACATTATTCCTCTGAATATCCTTTCCATATCCTACGCCGGTTTGTGTTCTGCATTGATTAGATAAGTGTCCATATCTTCCACAAACACAACATTTCACATTCATTCTGCAATTTTCTGAATTATGACCAACTTTGTTGCATTTGGAACATTGACCGGTGGGTGCATTAATATTTTGATTATTTCTAAATCTACACTGATTTGCTCTATGACCATATTTGTTGCAATTGAAACATTTACCATTAAACTTATAAGCATTAGGTTGTCTTACCGGTTTGTTTTGATCTAGATTGTTTGTAGTACCAGAACTTTCTCCAACTTCAAATCCAAGTCCATTAGTATCTCCATTAGGTTTCTGACTTTGCAGCATGTCATCAAGCTCCTCTGAACTTTTCTTGAATTTGTCTTTGTGTTTATTTGCAATGGCCAACTCATTTTCCAGAATTCCCATTTGTCTCATAAGCTCATTTTTATCATGTTGCATGTGAATCAGATCTGTCTTTAGCATATCATTTTCATGACTAAGTCTTAGATTTTCATTTCCAGTATCATTGAGTCTCCTACTCAAGTCTTCTTCATTCTTCTTCCTGTCTTCAATATCTTTACATAACCTCATAGTCATATCTTGCATTTTATTCTTTATATTACTATTTTCTTGTCTCAAGTTGTTTGCAAGTTTTCTAAGAGTATCTTTTTCATCATCATCTTTCTGTATCTTCTCATGAAGTTCTTTTCTTTTATTTTGTGCTATAGCAGAGTTCTCCTAAAGTCCTTTAATGAATTCCTGTGTAACCCTTAGATCATCTTCAAGTTTGATATTCTTCAATTTCTCTGCATCATAATCTACAAGAGCTCCTTCCAATTGTTTTCTTAAGTTCTCCATCGGTACCGGTGTCAGAATCTTCCTCAAGCTGTTAGGATTTTGAAAATAGAGGACCAGGCTCTGATACCAATTGTTAGAATCAATGATAGTCCCAAAGACACTGAGAGGGGGGGGTGAATCAGTGTCTAACCAATTAACAAAATATTTAAACCTATTAAGAACTTTGTATCCCAAAACAGTGTAATGGTAAATAAGAATTAATGCAGCAAATAAGAATAATAGAGACAACATGGAGAGCACACCATAACACAAGATATTTAATGAGGAAACTCAATGTGGGAAAAACCTCAGTGGGATTTGTGACCCACAATATTCACTCACTGGCCAATGAATAAATATTACTTACAATAAGGGGCCTCCACATGTAGGAAGGCTAGCAGCCTAGAGCTCACTGCTCAACTACAAAATTGAAGTCTCACTAACTTACAAAATGGATTATCAAAATCCAATACAATGTACTGCTTCAAATCAGCATCAGCTATGCCAGGTTCAGTACCGGTTTAAGTTCAGTCTATAACCAAAACCTTCGCTGTCAACTATATCACCTTATACAAAATTGCTTTATACTTATCATCTATATTCCTCTTTGTCTCTCTCATATCAAAATGACCTATAAGATCTCATACATATATGAGTCTTTTACAATATGCCATGTCGGATTTTACAAGAGATAATTACATTATAAAATAATAAACAAAATTATATTCCATGTCAGCTTGAGTGTCGGTATGCATTGTTGCCACTACCGGTGAAGTGCCTGCTGATGTATGTAGAAGTCTATTGTCAGTGTCGGTAACTGCCAGTGGGTTGCCAGGTGATTGCCAATTGGTTGCCATCAATGACAACATCAACTATTCTCATAAGAGTGTAGAATGCCAATAGTGGCAGATGCTCTTATTAGGATAGAACTTGTGGTGTAAGAAATACAACCCCAAAGCATGGGAATAGATGCATTCAAAGACATGTATCATGATGATGCTAATTTCAAGGAAAGCTACAACATTTGTGATCAATTTTTTAACACTTTTCACAGTGAATATTCTAATTTTTTAGTTTAGAATGGTTTTTTTTTCAAGGGGAGTCAGTTATGTGTGCCTAGATGCTCAATGAGAGAGAATATTATAAAGGAGAAATATAGTGGAAGCCTTGGGGGTCATTTTGGACTTGATGAGACTTTGGATCAGGTTAGAAGGTTTTATTATTGGCCAAAGATGCAGGTGGATGTAAGGAGGTATGTTGAAGGGTGCACTATATTCCAAAGAGCCAAGGGAACTTCATCAGATGTAAGACTTTATCAACTCCTTCCAATTCCCAATAGGCCTTGGGAGAGTGTAAGTATGGATTTGGTGTTAGGGCTGCCTAGAACACAAAGGGGTTTTGATAGTGTCTTTTTAGTTGTTGATCGGTTTAGCAAGATGGCACATTTTCTCCTATGCAAGTGTACTAATGATGCATCTCAGATTGTTGGTTTGTTTTTTAGGGAAGTGGTAAGGATACATGGCTTACCCTTAAACATAGTCTTTGATAGGGACTCTAAATTCATAGGTCATTTTTGGAGGACCTTATGGAAGAAGCTTGGCAAAAAATTGTTTTATAGCTCTGCATACCATCCACAAATGGATGGCCAAACTGAAGTTGTTAATAGATCATTGGGAAATATACTAAGATGCCTTACAAAGGAACATGGACAGGCATGGGATCTAATCCTACCTTAAGTAGAGTATGCTTATAATGACTTCATGGATAGGAGCATTGGAAGAAGCTCGTTTGAAGTTGTTTATGGGATGCACCCTAGAGGTGTTTATGAGTTGAGAGATCTGCAAGGGATTGATAGGAGAAGTGCTCAAGAGGAAGAATTTTCTATTGCAATCAGAGACATTCATCAGCAAGTAAGAGAAACCCTTCAAATAAATGTGGAAAAGTACAAAGAAAGAGCTGATTTAAAGAAGAGAGAACTTCAATTCAAAGTTTGTAATTTGGTGTTAGCACATATGAAGAGAGAAAGGCTTCCTAAAGGAAAATGCACCAAACTAATGATGAAGAAGATAGGACCATGTAGGGTGGTGCATAAATTTGGACAAAATGCTTACGAGATTGAGTTACCCCCTAGGGTAACCATATCTCCAATTTTCAATGTATCTAATTTGTGTCCATATAAAAGCTTTGTGATTATAGGTTCTGATGTAGGTGTAGTAGTAGATGAGGAGGATGATTGGGTTAAGGAGTTGCCACCTAGCCAACCAATGAAGCTTGAGTGTATCCTAGATACAAAAGAGGTGAAGAAGACTAGAAGGAAGACATATAAGGAGTATCTAATCAAATGGAAAGATATACCTAAAGAATATGCTACTTGGATGACTAAGAATGATATCAAGCAGCATGGAGTATCTGTTGAAGACCTCATCTCAAGAGGGACTTGAGATTCTTCTCTCCTCGAGAGCGTGGTGCAGGGGCACCTATGGGTCCAAGGGGCCTATCAAGTGTGTCATTTATTTTCATGTTTTGTTGTTCATTTGGGATGTAATAAGATCTTAAGGACCATCTCGGAACATTTGAAGTCTCTTGAAGTCACTTTGTAGGGCCTTGATGCCAATTGCTTGCATGTACTCAATTAGGATCCCATTGGTCAAAGTTGGTCAATGCCTCCCAATGTGTGGTGTGGGAATGGAAATAATGTATTTTATGTTTTTAGGTCCCATTTGACACTTTTGCAAGGTTTTTGAAGGTTATTTGAGTCAATTGTACAAAGTGAGCAAAAATGTAAAAGTTGCTGACAACTTTTCAAAGTTGTTAAGCAATTTAATCAAAAAAGTGGTTCCAACGGTTAACCAATTTAAAATATGGTTAGAGCCGTTGGTTTTGGAGTTTAAATAGACCCCTCAGGTGTTGAGGAGGGGTTGGTTGGCAAGTTTGTACGGAGAACTCAAGTTTTGAATGAAGATTGAAGACAATTTCTCTGTAATTTTCTTCTTAAACACTACACTTTCCTTCATATATTTCTTGTTTGAACATTCTATCACATGAGAGTGGATTTTTAAAAAAAATTCTCTAAGTCACCTTTCATTTGAGACTGGTTTGGCTTGATTTCATTAAGTTTTGACCATTCTACAATCGGATTTGCTAAAATTGGTCTGAAACCCTTGGTTTTGGGGTTTTGTCAAAGAATAATGTAGAAATGACTATTCCATCGACGAATTGACTCAAGAATTGGTGGAATGGTAGGTGTAGTATTTTTACAGATGGGTTTTCATTATTTTTTGCAAGGGATGAGTTTGGATGGATATTTGAGTGCTTGAGGGCTTAATATCCTCATGTGTTAAGCCGATTGGACATGGTTTGAGTAAACGCTTGGAGTTTTGGTACCAAAACAAGAAAGGAGACCTTAAAACCTATTCATTACTTTCATATTTGGTGTTTCCTTGCATTCCATATTGGTTTTTCAAGTTGGTAGTGTGTCCAAGAGGTACCTCTAGTGCAATCAGAGACCTAATAGGGCTCTTGGAGGACTGTAACAATCAATTTTTGGACACTGTGGTCCAAAAAACCATAGCCTAATTTTTATATATGTTTGAGAACTTCCAAAAGGGTATCTGGAAGTGGTCTTTTTTTGTTCCTAGCGTTAGTGTGTTAAAAGATATGGCTAAAAAACCTTATGAGTAGGGCTACTAGAGCCTAGTCATCCTTAGAAAGCCAATGATGTGGAATAGTCTAAAAGGGATTGTTACAAAGGTGAATTTGGTTGGTTTGAGACAATTTTATTTTTTAGACATGATGGTATTCCTTCCTCTAACCTTTCAAGTGTCTTGTGTGGTGTTGTCTCAAGTTGCCATGTTGTGAGACCTAGTCCAAAGTTGAGAACCTTGGGTTGAGTAACCTACTGTGTGACCAGAAGTTTGAAGTTTGAAACCACAAACTTGGTGTTTTGTAAACCCTCTCAATCCCTATACATAATTTTGGATGTCAATATGGTCAAGCCAAAGCTAACTTTCCTTTGTGCTAGTTTTTCCAACAATCAAGTGAATACACAAAGAGCACCGAAACCTCCAAGAAAGTACACACCATTGAGAGAACCAATTGAAACCATATTGAATAATTTGGTTCAAAATTATCTCATCGCATTTTCAAATAATCAACAATTTTAACCAAGAATAAAGCGTACATGGTGGAATGACGATTAATTTTATGAATATCACGAGAGCAAGGGTCATAAGACTAGTAATTGTCACAAATTGAAGAATCTCATACAAGATATTATTTACAATGGTATAATAGAAGTTGATGGTCACACTTCCAATGAAGAGAATGCAATGTTCAAGGAACCATTCCCAAAATATGATAAGGGAAATGCCCCCAAAATAGACAATAATTTTCATTATACTAATATATCATATGATTACACCATCATCTATATTTCAAAATTGGACAACCATGTGTCTACCATAACCATAAAAGGAAAATCCATCGAATGCAATGTAACTACTCGTAAAGTTACTTTACAAGGTGTTGCACCCAAAATGACTTCTTCATCCAATAGTCAATATGACCTTGTATACCAATTGGGAAAGGCACTCACTCTTATTTTGACCCTTGAGCTTTTGTACATTTCACCCTCACACAAAACCATTTTGGACAAAATCTTGAGAGAGACATGCATTCCTACTGATCTAAATGTGGACTGGTTTCAAGCCATGGTGGGATACCTTTCTACCCCCCATTGCCTTACATTTACCAAAGTAGATGACGCATCCCCACAACATACACACAATGCACCGCTTCACATTGAAACCTTCCTCTATAAACATCACATAAATTGAGCGTTGATAGATGGAGGAGAAGGCCTCAATATTTGTGCATTGAAAGAAATCATACAATTGGTACACTCTAAAAACGTTGTGGATTCTTAAAAGAAGATCACTATAAAGATATATGATGATGAAGAACACTCCTCAAAAGGAATAGTCACTCTCCCTCTAAGAGTTGGGCCAGTAAAAAAGGATGTGGTTTTCCAAGTCCTTGATCTTGACCTCACATACAATATACTTTTGGGATGACCCTGGATACATGCAATGAGAGTAGTGCCTTTGACTTATCACTAATGCATCAAGTTCCCACATAATGGAGCCTAAGTCACAATCAAAGGTGATCCAAATCCATACATATATTGCAACAATCTTCAACCAAGACCTGAAACAATATACCTAATCAATTGAGAAGTTATTCCATGTTCGACATACATTGATCTAGAGTCATTGAAAAAATATGCATCAAAGCAAGCAGAGCTTAAAGGGAAATTCAAGAACAAAGGCATGGGAGAATATAATCTAGATCAAACCATGTATCTAAGGAAATTGATGGACTCTCCTAAAAATTATGGTAGACCACATCCTTCAAAGAAGATATCAACAATCATCATAAAATGGGGTCCCACTACTTTCAATAAATAGGGTGAAATGGAAGAGGAGGATATCAACAAGATGCTTTACAAAATTAAAAAAGTAAAGAGAAATAAATTCTCAAACAGGTACCTTGTGACACAATTCTTTTTGACAAAATCAAGAAAAAATCAAAGAGAAATAAATTCATCCAACTGTGAAAACTACTTCGGTGGCGCCCTAGGCAAGTACCATGGTGAAAAATAGGTTACCAACGCCATGTGTAAACACTTTTGCTCCTCCCTCCTTCAGGACTAAACTTCATCCTTTCACTTTGCACACACTCACATCTTATCATTCCATAATAAACTTGTCCATCCCCATCATGGGTTGTTATTTATCTACCCAAGATTGGTTTGCCATCCATAATAAACCCTTTCCACCCCTTTTCTTCACCCATAATAAATCATGTCTTATCTATAAATGGGGGTGGATCCTAAACCTAGTGATGGAAGTGGATCCTTGGGATTGCATGTTTTGAGGAGCATCGTCTTTTCATTCCTTCTTTCTGCACATAATCCACAAGAAAATATCACTTGCATTTTCATTCCGCAATTAATTTTTTGCTCATATCCACAATAAAGTACAGTTTCATGGAATAAGTCAATTTCAGATGAGACACAAGAAACATTGAGCTTTCAACAAATCAATCTTTCAACAGACTTTGACTACAACAAGGTTTTTTTAGTATTATTTGTCCTTTATTAGGATGGCAATATTATGACTAGATAAAACATGTTAACATATGTGGCAAGATACACTTATAACTTGAGGATTTCAATTTATATTGGTGTCAAGTCTTTGATTTTCTTTTGATTTCATCTTTTGGGTTGTCATGTTTCCTATGCTTCTCAAGATGTCTATGACTAGAGTTTTTACGATGGGACATGATCACCCATTTTCTATTTGTGGATTGTCTCTTAGTAATACTATGGATTGTCCAAGGATATGAGGACATTGTGGGTCTAGTGTGAATTGGGGCATTCCTTGGTTGTGATTGTTTGATCTCCATGCAAATGATATAATGACTATTTAGGTCAAACCTATATCTAGATGGTCACAATACATTTTCCATTATAAGCTCAATGATGATAATAGCACAAGTATCTCATTCACCTCCATATCTTCTACCTTCCATCCTCCTTTCCCATGTGTCCTCCATCTTCCTTCTCCAAGATTGTGTAGTCCAGAATCATAGGACTAAGTATAATGAAATGCCAAAAAATCTCCATTTCATGTAGTGTCCATATGCATTATCATATGTTAGTATGTATCATACATATCACATAGATAGAAACCATATTGCATCCATCCTGCATATTAATATATTAGTTTGCATATTATCATAACATATCCTATACACACCACCTTCAGTAAACACATAAAATTAATTGCATACATCACATCATCATACATAACATAAGTATATAGAAAATAATATACATCTCATAAGCATCATATGTGCATCATTAGATCATACATAGAATCATGTAGATTAATTGCGTCATCACGATAAAACATCATATAAGCATCATAGAATCATAACATGGCATCTCATCATAAGAAATATAAGTAAGACCAAGTAAGCATAAGAATAATCACACATGCATCACATAACATCATAAGTATATCGTCTCCACCAAAATAGATCATCTCTCATATATATGTATATCAAAAAAATGTGTCATGATACAATGATGTCAAAAAATCATATGACTACAACTATCCTAGGTGTCTATATCATACAAAAATTGATACAAGATGGAATTGAGAGAGATATGATGAACTGCCTCCCTCAAAGATGACAGGCCTCGGTGGACTTTGAGCTCTTGATGATAGTCCAAGCCCCTATCACCAATGATGGAACCCCTCCTTGTGATTAACTTGCAATAAAATGCAATTGCATCAACATCAACTCTATTAGTTTTATTAGCTTTAACAAACTTTTGCCCTGGCTTGCAGCTTCATCAACTTCATCAGCCGCTTTTCAATCTATCTTGCTAGGGCACTTGCTGGATTTCATCAATTCGACAACTTATCCAATATCAGCTTTGTAATCTATCCTGCTAGGGCACTCACCGGATTTCATCAATCTGACAACTTATCCAATATCTGCTTTGCAATCTATACTGCTAGGGCACTCATCAAATTTCATCAATCCAACAGCTTATCCAATTGGTCATTTTTGTTTATCACAACGACAACCTATTTTGCCTTTATTTCCTCTTCGTTTTCATCTTTCTTAGCCTTTTTATTTTCGAGAGATTGTTCAAATTTTTTGAAAAAAAATCACCCAATCTCTCAAGGAGACATACCACTCTCGTATTGGGGCAAATGTTGTTTTAGTTAATCTTATCTTCTTTAAGCCAATGTGACAAGCTGCATTGTCTCAAAGAGGGGCAAAATGTAGACACCTAAAATTGTCCTAGCCTAATTAAATAAATATTTTATTTATTTAATTGGCCCCACTTCTTCTATTAATTAAATAGATCTTTATTTATTTAATTCATTAGCTTTTTCCCTCCACTACACTTGTCATTCATCTCTTAATTTACCTTTAATCACCTCTCTAATATTTTCCCATTTTCTATACCTACCCTCTAATCCTAGCCAACCATTTATCCCTCCACCTCTTAATCCCATCCATTCAATTTCTAGGGTATTTTCTATATAAGAGGATCCTTTCATCCTTGCCATATCCTAACAAGAGAATCAATTTTCATGCAACCTTTCATAGGGATCAAGAAATCAAGCATCTACACAACCATAATCCATTCTTTGTTGAGCTCTTTTACATAATACAAAATATGAGAGCAACCATATCAAGCAAGATCAATGGAGATAGGAAACAATGGAGATCAAACCCTACTAAGCATGTGAATGGTATATTATTTTATGTTTTGATATTTTACATATTTTAGGTTCTTCATTAGTGTATGGTGGATTTTAATTGTAGAACTAGGGTTTTATGTGGTTGGATCTTTGTTTGGTTTTACAATAGTTTTACTCCAATTTCACTATATACATTTTGGCATGCCCAATGGGACTTTATTCTCTTGTTTATAACATCATTTTGCATTTTTTATTCTTTTTGTCAAGTTATAGATTGGATCAACAACTTTTCCAGGTTGAAATTGTGTTTGCACATTATTTTGTTGTGTCTATGCATCATTCTACTGCGTTTGTGTTTGTGTCAATTTTTTTGTTTTGTCGGTTAACTAGAATCGCATATCTAATTTGTCGATGCATTTGTGTTTACTATTGGCACGTATATGTATCCTTTCATAGTGTATTTGTATCCTTTTGCCACATTTGTGATTTGGTTCTATCAACTTTCTAATTGGTTATTTCCACATTTTTGTTTCGTTTTGTCGCTTTTGTGTTTTTCAGAATCGCGTATATTCTGTTTCTTTCCGCGTATGTGAATTTTATTGTCACGTATGCATTTTCTATGTTTTTGCAAGTTGTAGGTTTCTGATAGGTCTCAGCCTAGGTCTTTCTGCATCTGTGTCAGGTATAAGAGTGTCTATATTTTCTACATTTGTTTTTTTTGTCTTTCAGTTGGGGTTAAATTTCAAATTTTATTTCCTCTTGTGCTAACCTTTGTGGCCTAATGAAGTGGTGCAGTTGTCTATATCATTTTGTTGAAGGCCCCTTTTCACATTTCATTTTGGGATTTTTAAAATTAACCTAACAAGTTTGCTTATAGGTTGGGGTAATCATTGAAACTACTAATCATTGGCTTGCAGGGGTAATTTTGATGTGTCCTTGTCTTTTTTTAGTTTAATTAGGATCACATTGGTTTCATTGATCTTTTTCTTTGTTTGTTAAAGGGTAAATGAACTTTGTTTAAAGTGTCTTGTGGTTTTGGCACATTATTGTTTAGACCCCTAAGATAATAACAATATTATCTTCTCCCCTCACCTTCCATTAGATATTGGGTGTAAACGAAATTTTTATTATCTTTTAGAGGGTCTGCCTCTCAAGAAGCCCTTAAGGCTAGGTGAGAGGGAATGACCCAAGCGGTACTTTGTTTCAGTTCGTTATATAAATAATTATGGTTTTTGACGAACGTCTCTTATCACCTGGTTTCAATGTATTATACCAAAGAATGTCTCCTCTAATATCCTTGTGAAGTGTAAAACTTGAAAGGGTTGGGAGGCCTCTTAATTGAGTGTACTGCCACATATATGGCCACTAGTATACCCCAAAACATTGACTAGACACCATTGTTTTAGTGACCCAACTGGATATAATCTATAAGATAATCAATTGGCTCCCTTTGTCTTTTTATGTAACTTTATAAAGTATTCATCTAACATACTCATAGGATTTGTTTTCTTTGCAATAAATACTTCTGTTGATCTCTTTACTCCAAAAGATCCTCCATTTTTCAGTTCCACAACTTATACCTCAAACCATTAAAAATGTCAAATTTTTATTAAGACATGCTAGTTCTCAAGTAATATCATTAGTAAATAAATATAATGTAGCAAGGGTGTGGACTCAATTCAAGAAATATAATTGTCCCATATCAAGAAACTTATTGATTATTGTATGCTACATTTATCATATCAAACTTAGGGAAAATTATTGAATGGTGACATTACATTATATATTCAACTATTTTTAATTTTTTTTTTGATGGGGGGTTTATCCAAGGCAATTGTATATAGTACGAAAATAAGATTTGCAATCACGAGAAAATCTATTCGATGATTTTTAATCAAACAATAATTGTATAGAAATTACTATGGGTTTATTGCTAATTCTACAGGTTAACAGACACTTAATTAACAACAAACTTAGCTTATAAAGTATATTAAGTTAAGATTTATAAAATTATCAAACTAATAGTACTAAAATAGACCTAGAATTCATCTTGAGTGGGCCCTTGCTTGGTTTAATTGCACTATTCTTCTACTTCATAGAGTATTAAATAAATTAAATCTTTCTACAATTCATCACATAATATTAACTAATATGGAAAAAGCTATCTTGAATTATCTATTAAAAATAAATAATATAACTTGTAGGAAAATTTTGTGTCTTAATATATAAAATATATAGAATATATATTGACTCTAGCTACTTCAAAATTATTAGACTCTTAATAATTGTGCTACACCTATCTACTTTCTCCCTAGGATATAGGAGGAGGAATGCCTTATTCAAGTAATGATAATACAAATACATGATTAAAAATAATTAAGATCAAGTACACTCCTAATACAATATTTCAACTACTGCATAGAAGTATGAAGATAGATGATGTAGCCCATTCAACTCTTGCTTGATACTTATTGAAGAATCACCATCATGTTTGCTACTTATTAGAGATTCTCCTTTACTTTCCTAAGTTTTTTCCTTATCTTGCATAGAAGAAATCATAATTTTTGATTTGTTGTCAAAAACTAGGATCCCTATTTGCTGGTACTCGTGGATTTGGCTACTTGTTGTCTTTCTTACTTGCTACACGTATATGTTAGCTTCTATATTTGTACTCTAAGATCATTATAAACAACATAATATTCTCCAATATCTTGAAAATAATTGACTTTATGCATAAACATTCATCAAAGCATTATGTATCAAATATAGTTTATTTACTCAAATATTGTTGTAAAATCCTAAGCATAAGATATTAATGTCTTTGGAAATGTATCTAAAATAGGAAAGTAAGGTAATAACCAAGGACAATTAGAGGACTCTTTACACCTATTAGGAATTGGGTGGTGTAAATCTTGCATAATGTTTGTAATATTTGATTTTTTTATTATGTGTGTGTGCACCTAGGGGGTCCTAGAAGTACATGGATCACTAGGAGTTAATATTTTTGGGGCCACTTTATGTGTTTTGATTAAGTAAAAGAAGGTATTTGAAAGGTACCCAAACCTTGTACATTAAATGTGCGGTTAATGGTTTTGGGGCCACTTTATGTGTTGAATGTAAGTTGGAAATGTATTTATTTAATATTGAGGAAATTTATTTAATAAAGTACCCAACATTAAATGTGGGGTTAATGGTTTTGTAATCTCATGGTTTTAGTCACATGGTTTTATGTAATACCACTTGGTGGTTTTGTGTGAACTTGTTTCTATAAAAGAAAACACAAGGGTAGTTGTCTAAGGTTGTCTAGTTAGGGTTTTGAGTCTTCTTCTAAAGAGTGCATATGTGAAGCATGGGATGGGATGGGATGTGTTGTTACATGCATTGGAATATAGAGGATGAATTGGAGAGACTTGATGTTCCAGATGTGTTCATGGAGGCTTTGAAGATGTATTGTGATGTTTATTTATTAATAATGCATAAACATGGATTCTTTGGGAGAATATATTTTTCCCTCTTGAGGGTTTTCCCAAGGAATATCGTGTGTCATCTTTGATGGGTATGTTCTTTTATTTTGAATAGTTATTTGCACAAGTTTCTCTTTTGGGTTATGTGGAAATTGTTATTATATGGTTGTAAGTTTCATTTCAACACAACCAACCTAGTAGTTTTCTTGTCCTTGAGAAAATTATGGTTTCTCATTGTAGATTTGTGAAACAGTCTTGAAGTCCATTTAAATAAGTCGATTCTTCAACCTACTTTAGGTAAATCCCTTAGGTGCCTCAAGATGCCCCCATTTTGTGTTCTCATATTTAGTTATGAAGAAAAATATTTCCTTGCTAGTTTGGGATAGGAAACCAGAGGAGAGTAGGTTGGAATACAAGAGCAAACATCTCTTATAGTTTGTCATATATCTCAACATGTTTGGTCAAGTGGATAAATATCTTCTTCAAGTCATTCAGACTTGAGCCTTTTTTCCTAGAATATGGTTTTATTAGGGTATTGGCCTCGCATACCTCATAAATTCAACTAGATTTGACATGTTGTCAAGGTGGAGATTTTACCTAGAATATGAAAAGATAACATTTTTATTGTTTTCCTAATTTGTTATGTTGATTGATAAAAAATTATTCATGCTACAGATATTATTTATTTTGATGTGATATTATAGATTCAAGTGCAAGTAAATAAAGCTTCACATTTGAAGGATTACTTATAGGTGTTATTTGATTACTAGGGTAATTTATTGTGTTGTTTCTAGAGTACCTCTAACTCCCACCTCCTATTGAAGTTGATCTCCTCCTCAAGGTTATTGTCATGAGTATAGAAATTTTGTCCATGGCCATCATGAGGCTTAGTCTTTGGCTTCTTCTCATATTGTGAGAAGGGGACATACTTAGCAGGGTTGATTATATCTTGTTAGGAGGCACTTTGTTGCTTGCCAGTAGAGGAAATTATACTTCACCTAACTCCACTAAGTTTACTTGTTTGGCTATTGCTATTTCTCATACTTAAGTGGTTAATAAAGGAAATCAAGAGGAAAATTCTAACAATGACAATGATGAATTGGAACCTCATTTGGTTATCTCAAACTTTGTTGATGTATGAGAGAAGTTGGATGGATGAGATCCTCCTCCTCTTTCTACTTGTGCTCTAACCACTAAGAAAATTGTTCTATTTTTTTGTTATCTTTCTCTAGGTTGATACCCTTTCTAGACTTTAGAGATGTGATTTTTTTCAGATATCTTTGTTTATGAATATGTATAACATTATTTTGCAAATGATAGTGTAGGCATTGTTCTTCATAATACATAACAAATAAATAAATAAATCTAACAAAAAAAATATATTAAATATTTTATTTAAAATCTAAACACAAATAAAAATAAGACAATGAAACCTTAAAATGATAATTAAAAAAATTCTTACCCTTTTCATCCTCTTCAATTTAAATTTATAGATTTGAAAGAGGAAGATGACAATACCAAAAATATAAAGATTTCTCTTATATTTTTATTATGGTCAATCAAGAAGGATCAAAACAAAGAACACACACACACACACATTTATTTATTTTAATCTATTTTTTAATTAAAAAAATATGCTTGAATATATATTTAAAATATATTATATTTTTTTTGTGAGTATAAAAATATTTATTTCACATATATATAAGATTTATTATTGCATGCACATATATCATCTCGTATGTGCATTTGTGTGGATTCTTTCACAATCATAACATGACCAACAAGTTTTATTATATGAAATTTGTCAAAACAAGAGAAGAATAATGAGTTATCTATATGCATAATGTGAATATATATATTTATAATTAATACACGTACTTTAAATACAAATTACTTATCTTTTCATCACAAGTAATAATAAAACCAACAAATTAATTGTATGAAAATGTAAATAGAATACAAATATTTGAATCATAATCTTTCTTAAAATTTAATATATTTTTATATATAAGTATTGTAAGAATATCACCACTTATTTAGTCATACAACAATAATAATACTTCACTCACGTGCAATTTTTAAGCTTATAGGCGCATTTACATGGAAGATTTACTCCATTACAACAAGGGAGGTCCCAACACAACCTTTAACTCATACAAGTAGTTGTACAATGAAGATGAAAACATTATATATTAATAAAAATAATTTGGTCTTCATCTCATATTTTCAAAGTAAAAAATTGCAAGTTTTACCTCAAGATGTGAACATGGCAATGTAGGCATTCACTTCTTGAGTATAAGGTTTGAAAGCAAATTCATCCCCCAAACTAGGAGTTCCTCTAGAACTAGGTAGCACAACCAACCTCATAATATACACAATATAATATACATGTAACATAATTTGAAGGAGTGGTCGCTAAGACCCTCAAAAGCCTTATGTAATTGGGTCTATGTTGTTTTCTGGTTGTTGGTTTTGTCTTTGTCTAGGTTCGGTATCCTTACTGGTCTTTTTGTGCCCAGCTGGGCTTTTGTTGTCTCTTTGGCTACTGTTTCTAATGCTTTTCCATGTAGCACATTCTGTTTTGGATGTTAATCTCTGATTCTATTCCTCTTAGAATCATTTTTTCAAGGGTTTCAGGGTCCCTTCAAAACCTGTTTTTGCCTTAATCCAAAACATAATTTAAAGGAGTGAATCCATCTCACAATTAGAAAACACCCCTTACTATGAACTCAAGAAATGGTAAGAAAATAAAACAAGACACAAAACTCAAAAACAATCAATAGGGGGGTGGGAATATTACTTACAATCATTAACCATTTCTACTATTAGAAAAAAGAGAAACTATCCTTGATAGATAAGAGATAGAAGGCCTACCTCCTAGGTAATTTCCAAGTAGAAGATAAATATTTCTCCTAATTGATCCTCTCCAAATGAATCCATTTAGTCCTTCTTTGCCCCAAAACAAGACTTGCTAAAATATCTATTTTTTTCATCATTTTTTTTAGAATGATTAAAAATTCCCTTTACCAAAAACCATGAAGGTGTTCCATGTCTCTCATCCTTATCCTATGAGATGATGACACATGTTCTCTACCTCACAACTTCATTTCTTCCTTACAATTATTAATTAGATCACACATTCTCTATGTTCTATCATGTATATGTAATACATAGGGAAGACAACTGTACTTATACACCTCATGCATGCTCCTAGAAAATGCTCCCACATGTGTGGGGTATTGGAATGTGAAGTGTTCTTGACACTATTCATGATCCTAGGAAGGAGAAATTGAGAGTCTATCACATGCTTGATCATATCACCATCGTTCCTAGGGTTTTAAATGGGGAAAATCTTATTGAAGGACCAAAATTTATAGCCCACAAGGTACCTACCCTATAGGTAGCTTCCTAAGATACCTATTTTCACATAGAAATAAGGAAAATTAATATTTTTTTCCTCATTGAAATCCACTGAAGTGCAAATTTGAGTTGGCACTCCAAGGGGACCTCTAAAGATAAAATATGTTTTAACACACTTAATTATATTGTTCAAAATTGTTTCATAATTTAGGACAAAGGATCCTATTCCTCTCATGGACTAATTCCAAGGTGTAGCTAGAAAAGAATGGTCAATATCTACATAATATCCCATTTTTATTGATAATCTATAAATCATTTTACTTTTGAGATAGCTATCAAATACAATCATAGAAGATAGCCAAAGCATTTGTAATGGTAAATTAAATATTTCCATATATAATAACAAGATTGTAAATCTTTACCACTATCATCATCCACTTCATAGTTTATGCCATGGTTACAATTTTAATAATTTAAATTTGTCAATGAATTCTTAATATTAGACTACACCATTTTCCTAATATTTATCACTCATACAGGTATGATAATCATTTATTATCAACTCAATTTTAAATATATTTTATAACACATCCAAGTTACAGAGATGATCTATTTTGATCACATTTAAATCACAGTTTAATCTAATATATCTTTAAATAAATTAATATTAAAATAAAGATTAGTCATAATGAATTATCATGCTTAAGTTTATTATTAACTATACAAAATAATCTCATCTATTTAAATGGTATAAATCCTAAATATATTAAATTAACATCCATCACAACATATAGATGAAAGTAACAAATAATCATATGTGCATCTAATATAGTGTTAGCATATGAAACTGTATAATAACAAGGTAACAAATGATTAGGCTTACAAACATTATTCATATTTAATCTTAGAATCCATTTTACTTTTCTTGGTGAACAAAAAATTACTTAGGAATTTTGTATCATGAATTTTGTATCATGATATGAAATGCTTCTTTTAATATGCCTAAAGTTTATCCAAATACTTCTTAAGAATAACTCAAATGCATCACTTTTGGTTAGTTTCTTTTTTAAGCAATTTCTATGCACATTTAACAAAATGATCTATAGTAACAAATATATGGTTATCACCATGTTTTTTCTTTGACATTTGGTGTATAACTAACAATAGTTAATACAACCCAAGATTTAATTTTTGGGCTTATAAATACTACATAACAAACAAACCCTTATAAATATAGAGACATCCATCTTCAGGTAAGGTCAATACATATACCAATTTAGAGGTTTACCACTATTTTTGTCACTCCAAAGTGACCAACCACATGTGAGGCATGTGTCTTTCTTATGATCATCGTTCATGTTAAGGAGAGCATAATTTCCCTACTTTATAACGAAGTCCATCTAAGGAATAAAAAATAGTCTAGATCTCAAACTCATCATATTTACCTTGAGTTGTTGATTAATACACCTTTCTTAAATGTGCATCATGAACATAATATTTAGTGTACACCTCTCTTTCCAAATAGCTCCAACATCACAATAGTGTCAACCAAAAAGAAGAGTATGAAAGCATATTTTCCATTTTCTTTTCTACCCTCTGCTTATATTTAATGAATAGATGTAAATTATAACCATCCCATCCATTTTTAGTGACATGACTATTAAAACTTTGTTTGATATTCTTAAATTTATTGTTTGGGATGCACAATGATTTCCTTAACAAGTAAATAATGTTTTCATCAATTTACCATACAAACTAAGACAAGTATATTTTTATTATATGTCGTATAGTTCAAGGTAGTCCTTGAAAAACATTAGACTGATAATATAGATGCCTACCTACTTGGAGAAATATGATACCCATATAATAACCATTAGCACATGTGTCTTTAATTCAAATAATTATAGCAAGATTTTAAAGATATAAAATTTGTGTCATTGCTTATCCATTGCTTAAGATCATCAAATATTTATTTTTGATTATGGCGAAAACAAGTTTTGAAGGGACCTGAAACCCTTTACAGAAAGATTACAAAAGATGTATCATAGAGGCTTAGCAAAATAGAACAAACTAAAACACCAACAGGAATGAGAACAAATAGATAAAGAAAGAACCACAGTCCAAACAACAACACAAAGTTAGAAACATGCTAGGAGAGAAGCAACAACACTAGCAAAAACTAACCCAGGTTCTTCAGAGTTTCAGTAACTTCAGCTTCAAGCTGATGCATATTCTGGGCAACATCCTTTAGTTCCATGATGTCCTAGGGCAGATTAGTTTCCTTCTTCTTTGTGCTAGCTCGTGTACGCTTGCTTGGACCAAAATATTTAGTTCCAATGTCTTTATCTTTTTCCAAGTCAACAAAAGACCTTTCCTTATGGTTTTTTCCAACTTCGCCACCATAGTCGCCATGTTATTAGTTGAAGTTTTCAAAACTTTATGGCTATGCTCCATGATATTACAAAGGGCAGTCTCACATTTGTTGATCCTATGTTCAGCTTCCAAAAATTTCTTCTCATTCATTTCCTTCATCTTTTGGATGGCTTCCACATTCTTAGACAAATAGTCAGCCATCATCTTCTTCTCATTCTCAGTCCATAGAGCCCCAACAGAGATCCCTTCAGGCATCACCTTCACACCACCAGGAGACAAGGAATTTGTCATAGCCTACATTGCAATATTCTATTTCTCCTTAGCTTGTAAATCCTCCATTTTAGATGAGAGAGCATGCTTTTTGAGGTTGAGGATTTTGATCTCATGAAAAGCCCATCTAAAGAGCCTGAAAAGATGCACATAACTATTCTTAGAAGTTTCAAAAACCCAAAAACAAATCTCTTGATTAGGCTAGAAATCATGAAAACTTAGATCCATTGATTCTAGGGAATCTCCCTCATTATCAAGAGGAGAGGGAGAATCCACCGAGTTGGGAGGGGAAACAGGAACATCATGTTCCTGAGAACTCTCAGAAATCACAAGAGTAGTTCATTTCCCTTTCCCCTTATCTTTCTTCACAAATTTAACACCACTAGATGAAGTGGACTCAATGCCCTTACTAGAACCTGTAGAAGCAAACTTTAACCCTTTTTTAGGCTTTTTGTTGGGGGGATGAGAGGCTTCATCCTCCTCATTCTTTGTATCCCATCCTTCACTCTCAGAATCCCCACTATCTTCCCCTTTCTCCTCAGAAATCGAGAGAGCCTTATCAAGGTTCACAAGAACCCTAGCCTTAAGGTGTTAAAAAATAAGCAAGATTAACCCTTGGTGTAGAACAAGGTTACTATGAGGGTTCTCTCTATGATCCGCAATGCTTGCATTCAGAGAAAAAAGTAGGTAAAAAGGGAAAGAAATTTTCACATTATGTCTAAAGTGATTTAACAGAACAAAATGATACCCATAAATCTTCATGAACCTACCATCCAATGTGAAAAATTCCATGATGGCTTTGAGAAGTTCCCTCCAGATGGGCTTAATTTGCTTCGACTCAAAGTTGGTTTTGTTCACCTTCACCAGTTTGGCATTTTCCTTTGTCATTTTTCAAAACTTCTTGACTTCTGCATCCAAAAGCTTCATGTCCCTATAAAATTTGATGCCCTCTGAGGATAGACAAGAAACCTCCACTACAAGATTCTCATCCAACACAATAGTCTTTCCAAACAATTTAAGTTTCACATTTCTCCAACCTTTCACAAAAATCTTCGTAACTTTCTAATCATTCCCATGCAACCTCTCCCAATAAGGCATAACCCCACCTTGATGAAGACGATGACAAATAGCCACATTGTTTCTCTAACTGTCGCAATCCAAAGGTTCAATCCTGCGTCTATTACCGCTCATATTGTAGAGCATAGAAGAATGCACCCAGAGGAAATAAAGAGCAGAGCTTCCCACAAAAAACCAACAATACCATTCAAATGAAAAAACACCCAGAAAGCATGTGGGATATGAATAATATCAATGATGGTGAGAGATTTCTAATAGAATACATACTTGATAGTAATAGAATAATTAATTAATGGCATCATCGAGATTTGTGGGCAAAATGCCAATTTTTCCATGTGTTCGATCATAAGCTAGGAGGGTCTTAACTTCAACCGCTAGGGTGTCCTCCCCATACCAAGTACAAATAGAATTTGACTTAACCCCAAAATTGGCAAAATAATCAACCACATTATTCACCTCTCAATAAGCATGAGATATAAAACATTTTTCCAAAGTCTGAATAGTTTGAAGAGAAGAGGATATAAGGTTCTCAATAGTCCAAGAAGCCCTATATTTCCCCTTAAGACATTGAATGATGTTATTGGAGTCCCCCTCCATCCAGACCATTTTATAGTTAAGATGCCTAGCAATATCCAAGATTTAATAGGCACCCATGGCTTTCGTGAGGTGGTTGGTCTAACTACCCATGGGGAGTAACACCAATATAAGACATGTGCCATAGCCATCTATGATCACTCCCCCACACCCAGCCGGTCTCGGGTTACCCTTAGCCGCCCCATCAAAATTAATCTTCACCCATCCACTAGGAGGAAAGTGCCATACCATACCTTCTCTAGACTTCTTAATCTTACCCAAAGGTTTAGATATATCAACATTAAGTTGCCACTCTTTAGAAACTCATAGATCATAATCCTTGCAAGAGCCAGAAGGATTTTTGTTGAGGACTCCTCCCACAAAGTTAATGTTCTCCCCAATAGCTCTGCAAATTTTCTCTAAGACCACCTTAGGAGGAAGAGTAAAGTCCCTAAAGATTCGATTATTTATATCCTTCTAGACCCCCCAAGTAAAATGCGAAAAGATAAGAGACTAGAGGGCCTTGATGACATTATTAGAAGGACAGATCCATTGAAGGAAGAGATCTCAAACCGTCTCTAGAAAAACCCAACAAAAGTTCTATTAGATAGATCTGATATCAAGAGTAAATCTGATACCGAGAGTAAACTAAGAGGGGGGGTGAATTAGTTTACCATCAATAATCAAAACTAATGCATATCAAACCATTAAACTAGAGCATAAAGAAACCAACACAATGAAGGATAGAACATAAAAGCACGGTACACACAACACCAATATTTTGACGTGGAAAACCCGGTAAAGGGAAAAACTAGGGTGAGAAACCCTACCAACAATCAGATAAAACTATCATAGGAGCATGCGAAATTATAATGTGGATTGCACTTGCAATCGGGCTAGCCACCTAGAGCTTGTTGCTCATCACAAAAATAAGTCTCATTGACTTATAAAAACATCGTACTACAATCCAGAAAGATTGAACTATGAAAGTAGCATCTCCTAATGCTTGATATAGTTCCGGTTAAGCACATATGTCTACCCTACAATACAAAAACCTTCACCGAATGATATATCACTTGTTCACACATAAACCTTCCTCTGATAATGCAGACATAACAATCGATCCCATCCATGTATCGATCGATATTTAAATTACATGAATAAATCACCTATAAATACAGATCATCAACCTTATTCACAAGGTCGGCTAAACCCTAAACCCATAAACCCATAATAATAAAAATTACATTACATGGTATCACCCGACCAATATTATGATTTACATTACATAGCATGGACCTAAATCAAGTAACCAAATAATTCCATTAGCCAAAAACTCTGCTAAGACCAAAATCCTACACGCTTCGCCAATCGGTAGAAACCCTTAGTGAAGTAACATAGAAAGTCTAATCGGATCCAAATAGAACCACCATAATAGCACGCCAGCCAATGCAAAGTCACCAAAAACTCAGAATATGATAGAAACTTATTCCATAAGACGAACCAAAATCATCTACCCAAAACATCAAATATCACTTACCGGTAAAGCTAACCGGTACCGGGAAATACCAACTGGGAACATAAGTGATAGTTATCGGAGCACCAAAACATGAACCAACAGAATATAACAAATAGATAACCATCTAGTGTAAGCATCCAAAACCGATTCTAGAGATATGATCATACTAGATCAGAATCATAGCCAAAACCAAGATGATCACCAAGACTAACCCAGATAGGTCCAACCGAGATACAATGTTGACATCAATGACAACACTTAACCAAATCCAGCATATTGCCAATAATCTCCCCCTTTGGCATTGATGGCAACACTAAATGTGAAAAATATCCAAGTGCCAAGGAATACCAACAATCTCCCTCAAAGATATGATTGATTTTCACATGAATACCACCTCTCCCCCTTTGACATCAATGACAAAGGATGGATACTAAACCAAAAATACTAAACCAAATAGTTGACTACTTCCCCTGAGTAGTAGCATCATCTCATCAACCTGGATCAAATAAAATATCTGATAAGCTTACCAGTTTGATGCATTCCTGCATCTCTAAGTCTCTTCCGGAGGGTTAGTAACCCCCAATTGATCTCTGAGATATTCAAAAGTATCTTTAGGCAATGGTTTAGTTAGAATATCTGCAATCTTCTCCTTAGCAGGCAAATAAACCAATCTAACTTCCTTTGCGTTAACCTTTTCCTTCAATAAATTATACCTTATAGAAATGTGTTTTGATTTGGAATGAAATACCAGATTCTTTGACGTATCAATAGCAATAGTATTATCATACTAAATAACAATAGGCTCATCATAACTTACACATATCTTTTAACATTTGCTTCATACATAAAATCTTAGTACAGTTGGTAGTAGTAGCTACATATTTCGCTTCAATAGTAGATAATAAAGTACATGATTGTTTCTTGCTAAGCCATCAAACCAACTTCTTCCCAAGAAAGAATGCACTGTCGGTAGTTCTCTTCCTATCATCCACATCTCCTACCCAATCAAAAACTATATATGCACATAATCTGAAGTCATCATTCTTTGGATAGCATAACCCAAGGTCTATTTTACCTGCCAAATACCTGAATATCCTCTTAACAACAATATCATGAGTTTCTCTAGGATGTGACTGAAATCTAGAGGCAATACAAACAACACTCATAATATCAGGTCTAGTATGAGTTTACAAAAATCCACCAATCATTGATTTGTATCTCTTTGGATTCACTTTAGGGGATTCATCATCCTTTGACAATTTGCAACCGGTTATCATAGGAGTACCAACATGTTTGGAATTATCAAGTACAAATTTCTTCACTAACTCCTTCACATACTTAGTTTGACAAATGAAAATACCTTTATCAGTCTGAGTAATGTACAAACCTAAGAAAAATTTCATCTCACCAATCATAGACATTTCAAATTCATTCTTCATATCATCAACAAATTTCATGCATAGACTATCTTCTCCTCCAAAAATGATATCATCCACAAAGACTTCAATGATCAATATGTCATCATGCTCAATTTTGTAATATAGGGTTACTATCAGCATTACCTTTGCTAAAACCAAGCTTAGAAAGATATTTGTCCAATCTAGCATACCATTCCCTAGGGGCTTGTTTTAGTCCATATAAAGCTTTCTTCAATCTGCAAACCATGTCCTTGTCTTCTGATAAAGAAAATCCACCAGATTTCTCAATGTAGACTTCCTCTTCAAGATCTCCATTCAAAAATGCACATTTGACATCCCTCTGATATACTTTGTAGTTCTTGTGTGTAGCATAAGAAAGAAAAAGTCTTACCTCTTCAATTCTTGCAACCGGGGCACAAGTCTCACCATAATCAACTCCTTCTTCCTGTGAATAACCTTTGCAAACCAATCTAGCCGTGTTCATCACAATTTGACCTTCCTCATTCAATTTATTCATGTAAACCCATTTAGTTCCAATAATGTTCATGTCTTTAGGTCTAGGAACTAGTTCCCATGTCTTATCCTTTTCTGTTTTCTCTAATTCTTCTTCAATTGATTTTATCCATTTTTCAGCTTTACTTGCTTCAATAAATGATTTTGATTCAATTTGAGAAATCAAACATATGTCTTTAGTAGCCATCCTTCTCCTAGTCATCACACCTTTCCTTTTATCTCCAATTATTTGATATTCAGAATTGTTTAGTTTCACATATATGGGAGTCTTTGAATTTTCTTGATTTACTGACTCTTTCTACTATTCCTCTGTTATAGTTGAGTTTTTTGATGTTACCAGAGTGACAAGCTCATTGTTCTGAGCAGCTTCATGCATTACCAGTTCAGGTCTGATAAATTCATCTTCTAGTCCACAGTCATATGATTTGATTTGATTACTACCATGTTCCTCCACCTTGACATTTATGCTCTCTATTATATATTCAATCTTTTTTTATAACATCTATATACTTTTCTCTTGGTAGAATACCCAAAAATATTCCTTCATCACTTCTAGGATCAAATTTTCCCAATGCATCATCTCTTCTAATGTAACATTTACTTCCAAAAATTCTGAAATATCTGACAGTAGGAGTATGACCAAACCATAATTCATGAGTCTTACCGATATCACCTTTTATGTGTACTATGTTGAATGTGTATACATTTATATTCACAACTTCTCTCCAATAAATATTGGACAATTTAGCTTTTGTCATCATAGTCCTTGCTGCATCCAATATGGTTATGTTCTTCCTTTCCACCAATCCATTCTGTTGTGGAGTCCTAGGTGCAGAAAGTTGTTAAATTCACCGGATGTAAACTCACCACCTTGATATGATCTCAAACACTTTATCTTTAGTCCTTTCTCAGTCTCAACCATAGCTTTAAAGATTTTGAATTTCTCAAAAGCTTCATATTTTTCTTTCAAAAATGCTACCCACATCATCCTAGAATAATCATCAATAAGTAACATAAAGTATTTGTCACCTTGAAAAATTTTAGTCCTTGTCGGTCCACACAGATCGGTATGAATAAGATCAACAATTTTATTAGATTTATCATGTATACTTATAAAAGAAGTTGTGACTTGCTTACCCATTTAACAACCTCTATATACCAGATTATGAGGTTTGACAATTTTGGACAAATCTTTGACAACCTCTGCTGAACCAATCTTCACTATGATATCAAAATTTACATGACACATCCTCTTATGCCATAACTAACTTTCATCAATTTGAGAAATATTGCAATCTTTCTCACCGGAGTTCAAATGAAAGATGTTTCCATTGGTCTGAGTTCCGGAAGAAATTTTCAATCCAGATCTATTGATGATCTTACATTTTTCATCCTTGAATTGTAAATGAAATCCGCTATCCACCATCTGACCTACACTTAAAATATTATACTTTAAGCCTTCAACATAATAAATATTATCAGTGTTAGTCTTTCCATCCAATGATATTGGTCCCTTGCCTTTGATCCTACATGCCTTGTTGTCTCCAAATCTGACTAATCTGCCATCAAATTCTTGTAGTGATAGAAATTCTCTATTGTCACCAGTCATGTGATGTCAGAATCCACTATCTATAACCCATTCATCCTTTTCTTCAATTTTAGCAGCTAAAGCCTTTTCCTCGGTATGAGTTGCTTCAATGACAGCTTCCAGAAAATCATCCTCGATAGCAATAAAAACACATTCCTTACCGGAGGAAGCTCCATCACCGGTTCCACTCATAGGTTCATCATCATCATCATCAGTAATACCAAAATCATCATCACCAAAATAATAGCACGATTTATCCTTATTCCTTCTGAATCTAGGTTTGTTCTGATATTCCAAATTAGACTTATAACTCTTCACAAATCTTTCATGATTCCTAGCAGCTCTTTCAGGGCATCTAGAAGCAAAATGACCAATCTTATTGCATGAAAAACATTTTAAAATGGAATTTTCCTTCATACTCACTTCTAGCTGGTCCTTTGGGAATTCTTCTAGCAGTCAAGGTTTCCAGCTCTTCAAGTTCTCTTTCTTCTCTTTCAATGTCCTCCATATCTTTAGCATACATCTCCTTCCAATCTATCTTTTTCTTACTAGAGGCAAATGCTTTAAATGCAGTCTCAGTTTTAGTAGCACTCTGATCTCCAAGTTACTCAAGCTCAAAAGCAGTTAATTTCCCAAGCAGTGTATCTCTGGTAACAAGGGTACTTGACATTATCCAAATTTCATTGATTGTAGTAGCCTTCATCTTATAAGCTGAAGGTAGAACTCTCAGAACCTTTGACACTATCTCATCCTCACTAACCGATCCGCTGCAACATTTGATTCCCATATCAATCTCATTTACTCTATCCATGAAAGAACCTATCTTCTCATCTTCTTTCATCCTCAAAGTTTCATACCTTACCCTAAAACCTTCAAGTTTTTCAATTTTCACATATTGGTCACCTTCATAAACAGTTTCAAGCTTTGTCCATATCATATTTGCATTCTCCAACTCTTTGACATTCAATAGATTTTCATCAGATAGGGCACTTAACAATGCTTTTTTTGCTCTAAAATTATTTTCAACCTTCTTCTATTCATTAGCAGGTTTCGGTGTTCCAAAATTAGAATCATAAGGTATATACGCTTTCTCCACTACCTCCCAAACTTCAGCTCCAAGACATCTAAGATGAATCTTCATTCGCTCCTTCCATATTTTTTAATTTGTACCATCAAATCTGGGACTCTCCTTCTGATAGGGATTGAATGTAGAACTAGATGCAGTTGCCATTGGATCTCCTCAAGCGGTTAAGATTTTGCAAAGAGGACCTTGCTTTGATACCAATTGTTAAACATATCTAATACCAGGAGTAAACTGAGAGGGGGGGGGTGAATCAGTTTACCATCAATAATCAGAACTAATGCATATCAAAACCATAAAACTGGAGCATAAAGAAACCAACACAATGAAAGATAGAACATGAAAGCACAATACACACAACACCAATATTTTGACGTGGAAAACCGAGTAAAGGGAAAAACCACAGTGGGAAACCCTACCTACAATCAGATAATACTTCTACAACAGTATATGAAATTATAATGGGAATTGTACTTGCAATCAGGCCAACTGCTTAGGGCTCACTGCTCATCAAAAAAAAAGTCTCATTGACTTACAAAAACATTAGAATACAATCCAGAAAGAATGAACTATGAAAGTAGCATCTCCTAATGCCCCATATAGTTCCGGTTAAGCATAGATGTCTACCTTACAATACAAAAACCTTCACCGAATGATATATCACTTGTTCACACATAAACCTTCCTCTGATAATGAAGACATAACCATTGATCCCATCCATGTATCGATCGATATTTAAATTACATGAATAAGTCACCTATAAATATAGATCATCAATCTTATTGACAAGGTCAGCTAAACCCTAAACCCATAAACCCATAATAATAAAAATTGCATTACACAGTATCACCAGACCAATATTATGATTTACATTATATAGCATGGACCTAAATCAAGTAACCAAACAATTCCATCACCGAAAATTTTGCTAAGACTAAAATCCAACATGCTTCACCAACCGGTAGAAACCCTTAGTGAAGTAACACATAAAGTCTAACCAGATCCAAATAGGACCACCATAACAACACACAAACTAATGAAATGTCACCAAACACAATATGATCAATAAGTACCTTCCTCATGATAGAAACCGATTCCATAAGCCGGACCAAAATTGTTTGACCAAAACACCCAATATCACTTACCGGCAAATCTAACCGGTACCGGGAAATACCAACCGGGAAAATAAATGATAGTTACCAGAGCACCAAAACATGAACTAATAGAATATGGAAAAAAAATAACCATCCAGAGTAAGCATCCAAAACTGATTCCAAAGATCTAATCATACTAGATTAGAATCATAGCCAAAACCAAGATGATCACCAAGACTAAGCGAGATAGGTCCAATCGGGAGACAATGTTGACATCAATGATAATACTTAACCAAATCCAACATATTGCCAACAAGTTACACTTTTGAAGAATTATGCTCCAAACCTCACATGAGAAGGAACAATGAATAAAGATATGGGATATCGATTCTTCAGCCTACAAACAAAGATAACATCTATTGGGAATCATAAATCCTCTCTGACAAAGATTATCCATTGTAAGAACCTTGTTATGAAGAAGAAGCTAGAATAAATATTGACTTTAGGAATGAGAGCTTTCACCCATAAAGGAGGGGGAGAATAGGAAGAAGTCAACAAAGAGACAACATAGGCCGCCAAATAGCAACCAGAAGGAGTTACCCTCTAGATTATAAAATCTTCCAAGCCCACTTGAAGCATCCAAGAATTAAGAGACAACTAGATAGGTAAAAGAGAGTCACTCACCACAGATAAATTGACCTAGTGACTATCTTGCCAGTAGTCTACCACAAAAAAAACAAATTTAGCTTTGCATTCCTCCATGAATGGGGAGAAGGAAGGAACACCACATAATGGTTCATTAAAGAGTTAGGGATCCTCCCAAAACCTGACTTTCCTCTCATTCCCAACCTTCAAGCCCACTCCTAAAGCAACAGTATCTTTATCTCTTAGCATATTATTCCAAAGCTGTGATCCAAAGGGAATAACATAAGATTTGAAGAATTCCTCCAGAGAAGAAAAATTGTATAAGTACTTGCTTTTCCATATAGATTTCTACTCCCTCATCTCATCATATATTCTCCAAATTTGCTTAGCCAAAAGGGATTTGTTGAGAATTTGAATACTTATGATACCAAGACCCCCCAAATTTTTTAGGTCTACAAACATGCTCCAAGGAAAGTAACGGCATACGCTTCCTCTCCTCCACCCCTGACCAGAGAAATTTTTTTTGAATTTTCTCAATGATATCTGCAAAATTTGAGGGAATCTTGAACAAACTTAAAGCATGGACAAGAAGGTTTTGGAGAGCTGAATTCAAAAGTTAAATTTTACCAGCCTGACTAAGCAAGGTACCTTTCCAACTTGCCAATTTCTTATTAAAAATGTCAATCAAAGATAGCCAAAAGAAATCCAATGGTTTCACACAAAGGGAAAGACCAAGATACATAGAAGGAAGGGAGCCAATCTCACATCCAAGAATATCAACAATCCTTCTTTATCTAACCTCTAGAGTATTAATGAAGAAAATAGAACTCTGCTTCCAATTGATCAACTGGCCTGAGGCTTTACCATAAAGGTTTAGATCATTCTTCAACACTTTGGCTTCCTTGATAGGGGGGATACCCAGCAAAATGCTATCATCAATAAACTATTGATGAGAACACACCATATTTGAGGATGAAGGGTTCAAACCCTTAACAAGTCATTCAGAAACCAATTTCTACAAATATATTCCAAGACTTTTAGCCATAATTGTAAAGAGAACAAGAGTTATAGGATCACCTTGTCTAAGACCTCTAGAGGGCTTGAAAAAATGAGACAGGGAACCATTAACAATAACAACAAATGAAGAAGTAGAAATCAACTTCCAGATAAGTTGGAGAACTCTATTTCCAAATCCAAAAGCCCTTAGGATTTTAGATTAAAAAAGCCAATCCACCCGATCATAGGCTTTGGATAAATCCAATTTCATTAGGAACCCCTCTTTTTTAGAAACATCCAAGGAATGAATATTGTCACATACAATTATTATAGAATCAAGAATCTATCTGTCCGGGATAAAGGCATTTTTTTAGGAGAAATAAGAGAGGGCAAAAGAGCCAATAATCTTGAAGTTAAGACTTTCAAGATAATATTATAAAAAGAGTTGCAAAGGCTGATTGGATAGAAGCTATCCATAGAATCAGCCCCTAAATTTTTAGGAACCAGAACAATAAAAGAAGAGTTAAGCTCTTTCAATAAATTCCTAGCTCCAAAAAACTATTTAACCCTATTAACAACATCCAAATCCATAATATGCCAAAAGGCTTGGAAAAAGAACATAGGGAAACTATCAGGGATTAAAGATTTGTTACCTTCAAATGAAAAGACAACTACTTTAATCTGATCCTTAGAGGGGTTGTTAGTCAGAAATTTATTCTGAGAATCACCCAAAATAGAAGGGATAGCCTCTAACAAAATATTTTGAGCATCAGCATCCAAGTTTGAATCAGCAAAGAGAAGAGAGGAAAAGAAACAGATAGCTTCTCCACAATGTCTTCTTCCTTATTTAGGACCACCCCCTCCATAGAAATGTTGGAAATCTAGTTAACTACTTTATATTTAAGAGTCGTCAATTGAAAGAATCTTGTATTTTTGTCCCCTGCAGATAACTATAAAACTCTAGATCTTTGCTTCCAGAATTCTTCTTCCTTAGCAATAATATCATGATATTTCATTAAAATTTCATTTTCCATAGCTAAGGAAACAGAGCTATAGCCATCCAATCGGATCTTATCTTGAATCTCCTTAAGCTCTAGTTGGATAGCTACCTTTGAAGCAAATATATCTCCAAACACCTCTTTATTCCAGCGCTTAACACTATCTTTAAAAAATCTTAATTGTTTAGCCACCTTAAACATTGCACATCCAACCACAAAGATATTCCACCAATTCTTAATGAAATCCTCCAACTTAGGATGAGATAACCACATTTTTTGTAATCTAAAGGGAAAATTCCTCTTACACGAAACAACATCAGCAAGAAAAGTAATAGGGAAATGATCTGAACCAATCCTTGGGAGAGTCATAAGGGAGGAAAAAAACATAACCATCCATTCATTTGAAATAAGGGCACAATCAAGGAAAACTTGCATCAACTCATTACTAGCCCTCCTATTAGTCCAGGTATATGAAGCACCCTAGAGATCCACATCATGCAACACTTAGTTATAATGAATTCCATAAGGTCCAATCTACTCTCTACCTACACTTGAGATCCTCCAATTTTTTTAGTTTCTTGGAGGGGTGTATTAAAGTCTCCCATAATGATCTAGCTATCATCCAAAAATTTTAGCCGACAAGATTTAAGCCTTTTCCAAAATTTGCTTCTAGAAGCTTTCACATTTGGAGCATAAATATTTGATAGATCCCATGAGAATTCATCTCTAATATGATGAAACCTAATAGAGATAATATTAGTCTTTGAATCAAGAGGCACTCCCTTAATATGGTTTAAATTCTAGAAAATAGCAGTCCCACCTGAAGCTCCCTCAGAGTTGCAACCAACTACCCCATAATTCTTGAAAACCTTTATCTTATCTACCTTATCCTTAGAAATTATTATCTCCTTAATCAAAACAATATCTGGCTTATGGTCTCTAACTAGATTTCAGAGAATATGCTACTTATGGGAGCCATTTATCCCCCTAATATTCCATGGACTGATTTTCATTTCTTACCTGGAGAACAAACCTCCAAGATTGTTTTTTGACTACCATTCGCTATATTATGATGACACTCCTGCTCTCTATGCCATTTAGAATATTTTCTACCCGGTGGATATTTAGGAGTACCAACATCTGCCTTAAGCCTCTGCCTAGTAGAAACACCAGCCTGAGGTCCAAATCTTTTAGCTTTCTTTTTCTCAGCTTGCGCAAGGGATCCCTCCCCCACCAAAGCAATCTACAGTCTTCAAGTTATCCTTACCCTCCTTTGGAGAGAAAAAATTCTCAGGCTCCTTAGACCATATATATTCAGAGAGGTTTGAGAAAGAGGGGTAGGATCAGCATCTGGAAATGTAGATTTAATAAACCCCAATGATCTTTGAGATCTAGACAATTTCGTTGAACTAATATCCACAATATTGCATAGCTGAGCATCAACCACCCCCTCATAATCTCTTTCCTTATTAGGAATCATTTTAGGAGATTCCTTCCCAATACCATTCTTACCTTCAGTTATTTATCCCTCCTCCAAGTGCTGATCTGAGTTTAGTTCTTGAATAGGCTCTTCAAGCTTCTTATGTTCTTCCTTTTCCGGGGCCTTCTCCTAATTGAGGTTAGACCTCTTGCCATGAGATAAAACTCGATTCTCTTCTACCTCCTTTGCTTGCTCTATTGGTTTCTGCTCCCTAAAAGGACTTCCCTTTTTAGTGTTTTTTTGGGCCTTTGAGATCTCCACATCACTAGGGTTTATCTGAAAACAACAACCACCCTCTTTTTCCATACTTCCCCTTTCAACGTTTTATTGGGCCTTTGAGATCTCCTCATCACTAGGGTTTGTCTGAAGACAATAACCACCCATTTTATCCATGTTCTAATTCTCCCTTACATTCTTTTGTCTCCAAACCTTCTTCTTGGTAACATTTTTAGGGCCAACCTCCTTATTAGCCTGCAATGGGCACTTTTTTGCCCAATGCCCAAATTTCTTACAAAGGAAACAAAAAAATGGTCAAGTTTCAAATTCAACCAATTGAACCCATTTCCCCAATTTTGGCATAATCTCCACACAAGAAGGAAGATCAGTATTATAGCCAACAATGACACATATCCTAGCATAAACCATTATCTTTCTAGCAGCTATCATAGGGTCAATTGATAAACTCTCCCCAAATGAGCTAGCAAGTCCCTTGAAAACATCTTCATACTAGTATTCTAAAGGAAAACCTGGAAGCCTCACCCAAACAAGGGCTGAAGCAAAGATGACATCATTCAAGTCTAGGTTTGGGGCCCATCTCTTTAAAGCCAAAGATGACATCCAAATCACCCAAGGACCTCCACACAAAAAATCAGATAAATATTCTTCACAAAAAAATGTAAATGAAAAAAAACCCTTCAACATAGTAGTGATCTCAATCTATCCTCTCAGATGCCATTATTTTTTTGCAAAAGCCCTAACCAGATCTATGTTGGGTCTAGGACCCATAAAATTTCCAACCAGAGATAGGACCATCAAGGATATATTATGGTCAATCACTTGATCAGGGATAGCTATAGAAAAATTCCCTGAAGTGGTATCCGATAGATTACTAACTTAAGGGAAAATTGATTTACCACTTCGTTTAACCCCAAAAAGGGAGGACCAAAGTTGGGACAAGGCAACCCAATTACCTTTCATCCTTGAACCATCATGTGGCTCAACAATCCCACTTGGATCATTATGGAGACTACCCTTCTATGGGTCCCCATCTTCAGAATCTACTCCTCCATCCTAGCTATTTGTTGTTCTTTGTCCTTCCTGCCCAACATGTGACCCATTCCCCTACTGACAAGTCATGATCTATGATGCAGACGTCCTGCCTAAACTCTCCATTCGAATACCTATCCTTATAGTTTTTTGTTCATCAAATATTTGTTGTTACTTACTATCCCAATGGAATTTCTTTCAAATTCTCATAATATCATGTATTGGGACAAACACATATTAAAAAAACATGAAATTTTTGAAGTACTAGGATTCCCCAATAAAAGCTACTATTTTATAACTAATTTGTTGGGATTTAACCATTTTAAAGTAGCTTCTAATTTGGAGGGATCTATTCTCACCTCTTCAATTCTAATCATGTGACCTAAAAATACCAAAGTTTTTGAAAATTATTATTTCTTCTCATTCAATAAGAGTTGGTTCTCATTAAGAATCTCAAACACCTTCTTTGTATGCAAGAAATATTCTTCATGTTTCTACTTGTAGTGTCATAAAATTGTGATCTTATAATTTTTTCCTACATTTGGGTCTTTGCATTGGTGGATGAATCCCTAAGCCTAACTGGAGACCCGAGACATGCTCATACCACCAGAAACTTACATTTTCTTGCACCCTACATTGCCTGCTCTCACTTGCCTATCCTAAATTAGGGCAGGATAGGGGAGTGGTACCCCTATCCCTGCCCTATTTTGGGCTTCCCTTGACCTATTTCTGCATTGGGCTTGTCAATTGTGAGCGGGAAAAAGTTTTCCTATGTTGGCCTAAGACAAAAAAATCAGTTAAAAACCCTAATTGGCAAGTATATAAGGAGCATTTTTCCCCTCCTATTTGGAAGAAGTTCAACAAGTGAGTTGATGATAAGAAAAATTGATTACAAGCAAAATTAAGTGCAAGCATTCAAGCATTGAGCATTTCAAGTCTCCTTTCAAGGCTAGGTGTTGTATTCAAGTCAAGGATTCAACCATTTAAGAGGAGATTCCTACCAACATTCAAGACATTCAATTCCACATATCCTTTCAAACAACTCTATCTACATTTCAATTGCATCCTCCCTTGAGGTTAATTCTACTTAAGACATTTCCTTTCATTTACTTGCAAGTATTTTTCATCATTTAGTTAATTCCAAAATGGGCTTTGACCTGAAGGCAAACCCCCAATCCCAAAAACATTTCCTCTATTTTATGTGTGTAGGCTGCAAATGCGCAGCTGTAATTGCAGGTTTAGGCTTCATTTTCAGAGACGGAAAAATCCTTTTCGGCACGTGAATTTTTCGGAGGACTAAGTAAAGTTTCAACCCGATCCCGACAACTTTTACTGAAATTTGCAGGGGAGCTTCATCTTGATATTTTACTGCTAATTCCAGGTGCATAGCTTCATCCCGCATCTCTATGCTTAGTTTCAATTCACATAATTCAACTTGTCTATTTTAAAAGAGGGTTACTTTACTTTCCAAATTATTGTCAATTCATTTAGGATTCAATCTCTTTCTATTAATATTGGATCAAGTGAATTCAACCCCCCTCTTTTAAATGTAATGTGTGTGAGAAGTTGAAGGGAGTCCTTTGTGAAACTTTCACTCATTTCTTGAGGAGGGTAAAGCTTTCAACTTGATCTCCTCTCATCACTTTTCAACAAATTACATTTTGGTGAACCCGGCGTCTTACATGCTTTACATAAAAAATTATTGCATATTTTTCATTTACAAGTTTAATTTCCTTACAAAACTTAGTGGTTAATTCATTCAAAACCCTAGTTGTCAAGATTGAACTTGTGTTTTGCAAAAAATGCTATCTAATGTCTTAGATCTGAAAAATTACTTTACTCGTCAAATTCAATTCTTTCATTGTCTTGTTCAATTTGCAAATCAAATTTACAAAATTAAGTGGTTAATTGTCAAAACCCTAATTTTCAAAAATCAACTTGAATTTGTGCAAACATTGGATTCACATTTAATTTTCAGATTTAGGACTATTTTCAGACTTGTCTTCTTGCCTAAAATTCAAATTTTTAGTTTCCCTCCTTTTTCCAAAATTCAAAATTTTAAAATTCAGTGGTTAGGCCATAAAACCCTAATTTTTAAATTTACTTGAATTTTCAAATTTCAGTTTTCTAAGGTGGCCGTATCCATTAGGTTCGACCTTTTTCAAATTTGCAATTCAATTTCTCATTTTTTTCAAAACCCTAATAGGGTCCTATTTTGACATTCAAACCTCAATTTCGCCTATCTAAACTTCGTAAAATTAACCAATTTTTTGGGGTTAGCTTTAAAATCATCGTACCTTTCATCCCTGAAAATTTCCAAAAAAGTTGGGCGAACCAGGTGCACTTTCAACGTGGTCCTTGACTTTTTTCCCAAAATTTTGGGAGACTGTTATGACTGTATTTAAGTGCTTAAATCCAGAAAATTGGCTAATTTTGTCAAATTTTGATCCCTCTAAAATAAAAAATATTTCCTAATTTCAAGAAAACATTTAAAATTAAGTGGTTAATTATAATCTGCCCTGATTTTAAAAATCCCAATTTTGCCAAAATTAAGTGGTATCTCATTGGCCCTAATTTTCAATTTCAATTTCTTTTCATTCATCATAAATTATCTTGGAAATTACGTCATTTCTTGTTTCCACAAAGTTCAAATTGTATAATCATCATTTTCTTGAATTATTCAATTTTGCTAACTTGGTTCCAAAAATTCAAAAATTCAAATTTTCCCTCTAGTGCATGAGTTTTACAACTATTTGTCCTACCTATACTATCCCTGTTATACGAAGCATTAGAATTAAGGCTTCCCAAGGTATAATTCTTGAAGAGATGAAGCCTAATTTGGGTGACTTCTTCAATGAGGATAATGCTAATTCTTCTCATCCTAATAACATACCTATCTACCAAATTGATGATTCCAATGATGAAGAAGAAGCTTTAACTAGAATTTCCATAGATCAACTTTCAAAATTGGATAATCAATTTGATAATTTACAACAATAGATGTCCCAAGAATATCCTAATAGTAAATCTCTTCCATTAATTGAAGTACTAAAACACATGATTCAAAGTGATAAGAATGGAATTGATATATTGTGTGGTATTGCTCATATTGTGGATTCTAATGTTATGCCTATGAAGAGTTGTGCTACGAACTTATTTTATTCACAACCTTCTACACACATCAATCATTCTGCTTTGACCACTCCAATGACTAGCATTCTTGCTTTCACTTCAAACATCATGGCTACATCAACTCAAAATGTCGTACCTACAACCATTAGTCATGGGGGAAATCCCTCTTCCTCAATCAATCCTCCATCTTTATCTATGCCTTCAATGAGTATTCTTATTTTCTCTCAACCAATCAATGTGACACAAGGGGCAATTCATCCAATCATTCTATTCTTCCTTTTAGTGTCCCATTTCCTACTCAATCATCACCTATGCCTACTTACCTTAGTGTTCCACCACCCTATTCTCAATCAATGCCTTCTTTCAATAACATCACACCACCTTCTCAATCAAACATGTCTAACATAAATTATTCAACCGAAGCAACCATTAATAGCCTTGCCCAAATTGTGTCATCATTGCAACAACAAATTGCTTCTATGAGTCAATCCAAGTTTAGTGTGCCCACATTTGATGTCGGAAGCCCACTTTCTCTTGATATTGTTAGATTTGTCCCTCCTAAACATGTTTAAGTCCCTCAATTGGAACTCTATAATGGAAAAGGTGAACCTTTAATACATGTCAAAACATTTCAAACCTTGTGTACTGACTTTGCTTATGATCAAAGATTGATTGCCAAATTGTTTACTAGAACACTAAGAGATAAGGCTTTACAATGGTATTTCTATTTCCCTTCATATTCCATTATTTCTTTTCAACAATTAGAAAATGCTTTTATTCAGTAATTTCAAAACAACATAGGTCCTAAAATCACTTTGACTGATTTAAGGCATTGTAAACAAGGTGTTAAAGAAAAAGTGACTGATTTCATTGGTAGATATAAGCATTTGTATTCTCAAATTTCTTTTCCAGTGCCTAATAATGATATTCCAATAATATTCATTTATAATTTACAAAAAGACATTAGGGAAAAACTTCTCCTTTCCGAGTTTACTTCCTTTCCGCAGTTGTGCGCAACACTTCACAATTATCAATTGACTATGAGTCAACTGGAACAATCTACTCCTATGGCTCTGAGTGACAAGGGTGAAAGTGCTCAACAACCATTTGCAAAGTTCAAACCGAATAAAGGCTTCATCAAATTCAACGAGACTATCAACAACAACAATGTGAATGCTACAATAGGTGTGCCTCCTATTTCTAAATTTTTCAAAAGAGAAAGACAATTTACTCCTTTGAATGAATCTTTTCATAGCATCATGTCACAGTTGTTACAAATAGATGTTATCAAACTCCCTCCAATAAAACCAGTTCACCCTTCTAAGGTAGCCTCACCTTACTTTGATAATAATTCTTTTTGTCAATTTCATTGTCAACCTGGTCATGATACTAAGAAATGTTTTGCATTAAAACGTAAGATTCAAGACCTGATTGATAATAATACTATATATGTGGTAGGTGTTAATGATAAGGGAAACAAATCAGTAGCTCCTCCTAATCAAAATCTTAAGTTTTTTACTGATCCTTTACCCTTCCATACCTCTAATGTGATTGACACTGAACATACTTCTTTCTCTCCCTTTGATTTCACTACCATGGTTCCAAGTTTAGTGAATATATGGTAGAGAAACAAGAAAAACCTAAGGATCCATGTATCACATTTGCCCTAGTGAGACCATTAGAGAACCCGATGGCCCTTTATACATAGTTGTGAAAATCCAAGACAAACCTTGTCACAGTGTGCTTATTGATCCCTCTTGCATGGTTAATGTCATCACTGAAGAATATCTTTATACTTTACATTTGCATAAAGAAATCTATGATGACACTAATGTTGTCGTTAAATTATTTGATGCATTTTCTTGTCCTATGATTGGGTATATCACACTCCCTATTGAGGTTCATACTAAATCTATAGATGTCATCTTTGTTATCATTCCTTCATCTGAACAATTCCATGTGAAGTCAGGTTACCCTTGACTATCTTCCATGAATGTTATTGCCTCTCCAATCTATACGTGTTTAAAATTTTCCCACAATGGAGAAATCATAACTATTAACCATAGCCTATTTCGACCAACCGAAAGAATCCCAGGTGTTCCTATTGATTACTTTTGGCCTCAAAAAATTCAATATTTTCCACCAAGAAGTGATTCTCTCTTTCAATCTTATCAGAAAAGGAAGAAAGATATGATCTTATCCTTAAGCCAACCTAAAACTCCAACACTTGATATTCTCATCATTCTTTAAGATGAAGTTCTTCTTCTAATGGATAGAACTAATCTTCCTCCTAAGGAAGATTCCCAACCTATTACTATGGATGAAACTATGATTTCTCCTAAGAAGAACAATAATATCCCTCCTAAGGTTAGACCTGTACCTCATCCTTATGATGGACCTGGTCTCCTTCCTACACCAAAAATTGCTCCTTTATATGGTACAGTTCCACCTCCTTGCTCTTATAGAGAGAAGAGACCTGTCTCTCCTCTAGTTCAACCTAAGAGACCTCAACCTAAACCTCCAAATACTAAAGATGAGAACATTCCTCTTTCAACAAATATTTCTCCTTCAACAAGCATTCCTCCTTCAATAAATATCCCTCCTTCTCAGCCTTCGACTAAGACTTGACGAAATTGTTGTGCGAGAGATCATTGATGAAAACATCGTGCTAGAGCTCGTGAAGTTGTTTCTCAGACTATTCAATCTCCTAAAACACCCACTGTTGACATGATTCCCTTTTCTCCTAACCAAGATGTTGAACGATAACCTCCAAATCATAAGTTGTAGAAAACATGTGATGGTTTTACTTCTATTCATGTTAGTGCTCCTCTTTCTATAAATATTGATGAAAAAATAGGTGAAAATTTTATTCATGATGTAAATATAACTCCTAATGCTTCTGATAGTGAATATGAATGTGTTGGTGTTGACAAACATTTATCTGCAGAATTTATAAAAGTCTTGATCCTACCTCCTTGAAACAAACAAAGTGACTTAGCACATGAGCATAGTCCTTGTTTGGATCTTGTAATAGCTCCATCTATTGTTCTTGATGTCGCTCCTCTGGCATGTTTCCCGCCTTCCCAAAATAGTGATCAACAAGATCGGGAGGTGGATGTCATGATAGACTAGTTGCATTAGCACTGTGGATCCTCTACCTCTCTCTTTTCTCACTCTTTTGTGCCCATTCTTCTATGTGTATCCCTATTCTTCTATTTGTTGTTCCTATTGATGTCTACTTGAGGATGATGCAAAGCATTGAGATCTCTTTTGGTCTCTTTCATGTTGACTCAAAAGACACATGTGTTCCCTTTCTTCCAAGGTGGTTTCCTTTCTTTGGGGAATGGGGACTATTCCATACATATATATGTGATATACATGAGTTATCATACAGCATACTAACCCCGAGGAAAGAGAAGCCACCTCGTTCTTTGTGTTTTGTGTTCATTATCCTTGGGTTTATTCCTCGATTGGGGGCTAAATCCTTGTGATAACGTGCTCCCTTTCTTTGGAGTATCCTACCTTAAATAAATCACTCCTGATAAGGAGTGCGCGATCGCTTTAACGTGGGGGCATACACTCCACTCATATTTTCCTTCTTAATACTTTGAGCTACTTAGTGAACTTGGCTTTGCTTTGTAATTTTTGGTACCCTTACTTTTCATGACTCATAGTGAGGAGAACCTTACTACTTGCAATCATGGTTCTCTCCATCTTGATCTTCCCTTTTAATTTGTCAATCAAAGTTGTAATATCCTTAGTCCACTGGGGGTTTGGTGTATCTTACCTCCTTGACATGGAGAAAGTCTTTCAATCTTGTTTCCTTGTACTTTACCAGTAGTATTGGCGTACACTTATACTCCCGCTAAAGTGGGGGCTAAATGTAGCATCATAAAATTGTGACCTAGCAATTTTTGACTGCATTTGGGTCTTCACATTGGTGGACGAATCCCTAAGCTTGACTAGAGACCCGAGACATGCTAATACCACCAGAAACTTGCATTTTCTTACACCTCGCATTGCCTTCTCTCACTGCCTATCTTGAAATAGGGCAAGACAGGGGTGTGGTGCCCCTATCCCCCCTAGGACAGGGGCCTAGCGCCCTTGTGGACTTCACAGTCTTATCATCTTGTCTGGATTGATGACATTATGCTTCTCCTATGATGGATTAGTCTAGTTATAACAATGCTTTGTTTATCTTAGGGGGAGAGTTTGGTTTTTTGTTTTGAGAACCTTTGTCATTGATGTCAAAGGGGGAGAGAAACCATGTGAAAAACTATTTTATCTTCTTGATCTTAGGGGGATTTTGTTGGAGATTTTTTTCTTTCTTTGCATTGATTGTTTTTCACATCCATATGTTGCCATCAATGCCAAAGGGGGAGATTGTTGGACATTGTTGCTGCTAGGATATGTTGTTATTGATGTCAACATATTTCTATGATTTATTGTTCTGGTGGTTGCAGATTGGTTTATTGGGATCATGGTTCGGTATATGGAGTATCTTTAGTATCATTATATCTTTTTGTATTGGTTTCAGTGATCTGGGAGCATAATTGATCATATCATATGATCTAGTTTACAATTTGGTTCTTCTGATCAGTGCTTTGCAGAGTTCAGTATTTCCCCTGGTATATTACGATGTGATCAGATCTTGAGTTGAGATTTTGGGAGATTGTTTGGGACGTTCATGTGTATCTTCATTTCAGATGGTTCGTTATTTGATGCTCTGCAAGCTACCTTTCCTGATGACAGTTGTTGTTGTTTGAGTGTTCTTGAGTTTTAGATGTTAATTGATTAAGATTTGTTAAGTGGTGTTGGTGTAGCTATTACAGATGATTCTAACATGCTTTCTAGTGTTTCCTAATTATTTCCTTTTTTTTTTTTATGATTTACATTGATCGATGTGCATGGTTTTGGTGTTTTGTTCATCCGGTGGTGTTGTTCATGCTATACGAGACCTATTTGGTGGTGTAGCATGTTGCATTTGTTCTTGGCGAGATTTACGGTGGTGTTGCATATTTGAGCTTTTGGTTTAGGTACATATTATGTCATGTGATATACTTATAAAGAACTGAGAGGGAGTGAATCAGTGAAAGAAAAAATAGTAACACTTTAATTACAGACCAGTAAAAACACAATTAATTTACCAGTGACTTTGTATGTAATCTAAAGTGTTATAAAAGCATTCACCACAAGCAAAAAATTCACTGTAACATAAGTATTTATACATGGAAAACCCAACTAGGAAAAACCACAGTGAGATGGAACTCACAAGTTAACTATCTACAGAAATAGATAGCTGATCGGTTAAGGTCTACAAATGCTCTATTAAGAGCATATCCTGTTAAAGATCTCAAGCCCTGTTAGGAGCTATACCTAGTTAAAGGTAACCTTAGTGGAGGATTTAGATCCAAGTTAATGAATCACCTTGTTAGAATGATCTAAGAATAGCACCTTCTGCTGGTTTAGATCCTTTTCTATACATACATTACTGCATCACCAACATACTCTGCAATACCCTCAACAAATCGCATCCGCTCCAACTCATATCATAACTTGTATCTTCTATATCAAATATCTCATCACAATGTCTTTTTATAGACATTAGATTTCATGTCGGCTCCTGAACCTTGACACAATTTCTTAGGTTCAATGAATCTAGACAGTCTTCCTTAACACGACACAAATCACCACCAAAGTGTCGGTCGATGGTAACAAATCACAACTGGTGATAACTCATCGCACAAACTGGGAAACCGGTTAGAACATGAATACCAGTTAAGTGTTTATTGCTTCAAACTCACAGACCGATTCACTTGAATTCATATTGGGTGATTGTCTCCATGCACCTCCTTGTCTCTCTCTGCTGCATCTCAAAACTGGTAATTGTGGAACTGATCAAAACTGATTGTCTTAACTGCATATACTAGTTATCTACATATATCGGTTTAGACTTCTTCATACATATGATACCGGTTAACAATACAATGACTCAATAGTATCGGTTTACCTTAATTGGTATGCTAAGATAACTATGACAATTAGAACATATGCGTGCCATCAATTATAACATATAAAGTCATCAAATACAAAAATCATCATCAAGTCAACATTCTCCCCCATTGATGGAAACACTTAGGAAAAAAATTGTCAACTAAGTGTGCAATCCAAAAATTGACTCCATGACACACACTCCCCCTTAGCAATTGCATGCCATTACAAAAATGATCATTATTCCCCCTTAGCAATTGCATACCATTACAAAAATGATAATTACTCCCCCTTAACAGTACATCAAAATTTTAACTCTTAAACTAATTCTACTCCCCCTTTGACAAAAATTTCAAATATAAAAGTAAAATACATACATTAAATCAAAATTTGTCATCAAAAACTACATATATATAGATATAAGAGTTTTGAAGTCTTTACAAAGCAATTCTCAAGAAATATCACTGAAATGAAACTTCAACTGTTTAAGGTCATTGTCTCATCTTTCTAACAATGTCTAGGTGATTTCAACATGTGTCAAAATATGTGCAGAAAATTCTTCCATAGCATCAACAGTGCTCATCTCTGGGTAGCCAAAATTGCTTCAGAATCCTTGTATGCTCTCTGTAAAATTTCAACTTTCGGAACTAATTGATTCTTCAGCTCCTTCAAGGATCTTATCTGCTTCACTTATTCAAAATCATAAACTTCTAATATGTGTTGTAAGGAATCAACATAATTACCAAAATTCAAAGCGAAATCCTATACCAGTATGTAAGCATCACTTATCCTTTCTAGTTCCTTCTCTATATCTTCTCTCTTTTTATTTAAGTAAGAACAAAATAATGATACTTTAGATATAGTGGCTAAAGTCTTACTGCCAGTTTCTATTCTGGTTTTCAAAAAATTTGTGTTCACTGTTAAAGCAACCTTGCCTTTGTCAAATTCTGAAATCAATTTTTCTCCCCTTTTCTTCCTGTAATCTTTTTCTGCTAAAGCATGAGCTGAATCTTCAAGTGATTTTACTTGTTCACTGGCATCAACAACTAACTGTCCAAGCTTAACAATAAGGGTGGATAGATTACCTGTATCAGACTCCGGTAGGAGACTTGACAAAATTTGAACTACAGTTTGAATGGTCTCTGCTTCTCATTTCTTCTATTTCAACCTCTTCTTATGTGCTCGAGATTGCATAGTAGTAGAAATCTCCATTGATTCAAAGGCACTCAAATTGTCCATATCTATAAGACCTTTAATGCTAATTGAGTCATCATCATCATCAATCAAAGTTTTCTTCTTCTCCTTTGTTTTCTTCTCTCATCTTTGTTCTTTTATGTCTTCTTCTCTGATTTCTCTTTCCATGTCTTTGTCTGTTCCTTCAGGGTTGGTGTAATGACCGGTGGAAGTTGACATTCAAAATTATATTCTTTTATTGGTGGTGGTTTCATGTCCACACTTTGTTCAATAGCCGGTTCTTCCTCTTCTTTTTGTTCCTTAACCATATCCAGTTCCTATTCTTTTTCCTTAACCAGTTCATTGTTGGTACCGGTTGTATTAATAGTATCTTTAGTTTCATCAACAAGGAATATGACAGGTGGTGAAATAGTGTCACCCTTATCCTTGTTAGTGTAGACTTCATCTGGTACAGCTATTTCTTCAGTGTCCAGCTCTGGTGGAGCTTAGGTATTAGTCTGATTAGGTTTATTGTGATAATTTACCAATTGTTCAATCATCTTCGGAATAAATTTAGCAACTCGATGAGTATCATCTTCTACTTCTTGAATTTTTCCTTCCAATAGTTTCAGTCTCCTTGTTCTTGAATGAAATTGTCCTTTGTTTTTAGCAAGCATTGCTAATAATTCTTCATGAGACAATTCAGGAAAGTATTGAGCAAAAATTCTATCAATAATCTCTTGTTCCTGATCTATAATCAAATTCCATTTATTTTCAAGAATTAAATTTAAAGAATCAAAAATTTCCTTTTGAATTTCATGTGGTAACCGATTATATTGGCATAGGTAATTGATTAACTCTTGTACCACTTCTTGTTTCTGAACCTCATCAAAAGAATCAAAATACTCCTTTACATTATCAAATTTCTTTCTTTTTTATTTTTTTCAGAGTCCTCTCAAAATGACTCATTGGCTTGAAAGGTGTAATATCAATAGGCATATTTGGTTTAGGGATTTCCCCTACTGGTTTATATTTCTTACCAATTCCCTTCATCTTCTTCTTTTCTTCCTTGAACTCTATTCCCTCGGATTCTTCTTGTAGAATAAGATGTTTGCCTCTCTTCTTGGTGGTAGTTGGCTGCTTTGTATACACCTTAGGCTCCATTTCCTTCTTGGTTTGAATTCTCCTTGTTACTCTTGTACCGGTTGACACAAAAGCTACTTGATCATCTTTCTTCTTTTTCCCTTTCACGCTACTGGGTTGTGCCTGTGCAATCCTTTCTTGATAATTACTCAATCTCTTCTTCTTCTTTTTCTTAGGTGATTCTAAGAGGTTGTTGGCATAACTGATCATAAGTCATAGTTGAATTCATAGCTCATTTGCTCCATTTATTGTTCTCTCGGTTCTACAACCTCCACTAGGCAGAAATCAGTGGTCACTGTGAAACAGATATCATTCTCAAAATGTTTGACCACATCATTTGAAAACCTTATTCTCATACTCATCTTCTTTTGAAATTCATTAAAATACCTATTCATAGCAATTGGAAATGTGTTCTTTACAACCTTTATACTTTTCTTAATCTGGGCTGAAATAGGTGTATCATTTGACCATTGTATATCACCAATACCTAGAATAAAATTTTAAAAATAGAAAAACAAACCGATCAAAAAGTTGTCCAAACTTAAAAAACTTCTGATTGTTGTCCTTCTTGATCGATTCCAGATTCAACATAAACTGACTCCGCATTGCCTCACACAGATCATAATCTGCATCTTCCTTTATCATCCGGTAGACAACATTAACGACAGCCGATGACACACTATTCATTCGGCTAGAATTAAATATTCTATAATCAATAACCATTGTAGCATATTTGACTGCTTCATCTTCAATGTTACTGATAGACATAGCATGACCTTCACAAGTGGTCTTTTTCAGTTCAATGACAATACTTTGAGAGATTTTTGTCAACTTAGGAACTTCACCAATTTGATAGAATCTGGTCACAACATGAATATCCTCCTTGGTGATAGTATGAGACTTGTCTAAATACATGTTCCCTCCATGGATGCGGCTTAGAATGATCCTGACATGTTCTTCCTCAAAATCCCCCAGAAAATAAACTACATTGTGAAAAGCTTTCTCATAAACCCTAATGTGTTCAAGTTTAATATTCCCATTCTTGTCACACAAAGATTTCAACTGGGAATAGATTGTCAATGAACCTAAGTCTTCAATCTTGCAATCCATGTAACTTGATAGATCACCTTTAATTAAAACTCCTTGGGGTACCTGTGATAATGCATCATATGATTCTATCTTGTCTGACCCCATTGACTCAATGGCTTCAACAGTGATAAAAAGACTCTTTGTCGGTGTAGATGATGATGCCATTCCAAATAACTTTTATTCAAGAGAGGAGATCAACCAAATACCTTGTTTCCTTTGCGCTACTAGGGTTCTCGGTTGCTTTCTTGCTTGCACACTTGATTTGCTTTTCTTTTCTTCAAATCTAATCTAACTTCTCACTCTGTTGTTCAAAATTCGTTCACAATCTACTGGGAATTCTCTGTTTCTCTCTACAAGTGCTCACAAAATGCTCTTCAAATGCAATAGAGTAAAAATGACTTAGCGAAACTAATTTTTTATTAACTTTACCCATTGTATTTATTGCACTATTGATAGGGTGAAAAATCCTAATTACCACTTCACATATATGCTTTTACTAATAGGTATACTAACCGATTGATCGATTGATAGAAATATCAAAATTATCATATTCTAACTCAAAATGCAAAATTCACTTACCATTCTTTCTTTAAGGGGTCCAAAAATTGTTTTACCGATATGCTACCCCTAAGCTTGTTGAGAAGCTCAGTTTGTCGGTGTGGGATTCTCCACACTAGGTGAAGTGTTTGGTTCTTCTGATGGCTTGTCCTCACTTTTCTTCTTCTAGATCCTATTCATCTCAGCTCTGGTTTCTTCAACATCAACCTTTTGCTTCCCTTTCCGATCTGTAGGTTGATTTACCAATTGGTTCTTCTTTGCTCTGCAAAACTTGGCAATGTGCCCTAGTTTATGATAATAATAGCAGGCCATTCTAGATTCTCTCCAAGGTCTTGAATTGCCCCTTCTTGTTCTTCTTCTATAGTTCATAGCCACATGCCCAAATTTGTTGCAAATTGAGCAAGACACGTTGACTCTCTTTTCTATCTCACAAGGACTAGACCGGTTAACATAGGGTCTTTGCCAATTTGTGTTCCTCCGGTCAGTAATATTCCTTCTCCAGTCACCAATAGGTCTTGGATTCATGTGAGGTGGAGGATTATTTTCTCCATATCTGCATTCAACTAATATATGCCCATACATGTTGCTTGTATAACAATAACCTTCAAATCTTCTAGGCACATACCTAGTATTAGGTCTATAACCCATATTAGCATCAGATCTGCTTCTACAAACATTAGCAGTATGTCCTAGTTTATGATAGTTAAAGAAAACAGGTTTGTAGGCTTTCTTACCGATAGGCTTCTTAGCCTTAGGAGCAGTTTTACCTTCATGCATATCGCTCTTGGTACCGAAATATTCACCTTTCTCAAATGTATTGTATCCTAATCCAGATGTATCACCTTTTATACTCTAAATTGGATCTGTTCATCTAGCAGAGTAGAACTCTTGTTGAATTTTGCAAGCTTCTCATTGGCTTTTGTAAGCTCTTTAATAAGATCTTCATTTTGCTTCATAAGAGTCTCTCTAAGAGACATTTCCAATTCAAGATCTTCTTTGATTTCTTCTTTCTCTTCTTTCTCGTTATGCCAGTGTTCATACAAAGTTGCATTCTCCTGCTTGATCTTAACGATCTCATGATCTTTCTCTTTTATCTGGTCTTCACCTGCTCTCCTAGATTCAAGTTCTTGACTCATACAGATTGTAAGGGCTTCAAGTTCTCTCCTTAGGTTAAGTTTCTCACCATTCAGTTTCTCCACTTCTTCAACTAGTGCATCAATTTTCTCCTCATCTGAAGAGTTATTTTCAGAGATCTCTAATAATTGCTCAGTTAGTTCTTTACTTCTTGCTTGTGAAGCCTTGAATCTGCCTCTCAGGGTTTCTAGCTCATCCCTAGTTTCAGCAAGTTCTCTACCCATCTCTTTATAACTCATATCCCCCATAATGGCTTTAGGGTTTCCTTCCAAGCAGTTAAGCCTTAAGGAAGTTAGGCTCTAATACCAATTGATATACTTATAAAGCACTAAGAGAGGGGGGTGAATCAGTGAAAGCAAAAACAGTAACACTTTAATTGCAGACTGGTAAAAACACTTAATCAATTTACCAGTGACTTTGCATGTAATCCAAAGTGTTATAAAAGCATTCACCACAAGAAAAACATTCACCATAACACAAGTATTTATAGGTTGAAAACCCAACTGGGAAAAACCACGGTGAGATGGAACTCACAAGCTAACTATCCATAGAAATAGATAATTGATCGGTTAAGGTCTACAAATGCTCTATTAGGAGAAAATCCTATTAAAGATCTCAAGCCTTGTTAGGAGCTATACCTGGTTAAAGGTAACCTCGGTGGAAGATTTAGATCCAAGTTAATGCATCACCTTGCTAGAGGATTTATACAATGAATCTTTTTAGAGCTTACCCGATTAAGGGATTTTACTGTTGTAGTTGTTAGAGAACAACATTGGGAATGATCTAAGAATAGCACCTTCTGCTGGTTTAGATCCTTTTCTATGCATACATTACTATATCACCGACATACTCTGCAATACCTTTAACAAATAACATCTGCTCCAACTCATATCATTAATTGTATCTTCTATATCAAATATCTCATCACAATGTCTTATAATAGACATTAGATTTCATGTTGACTCCTAAACCATGACACAATTTCCTAGGCTCAATGAATCTAAACAATCTTCATTAACACGGCACAAATCACCGCCAAAGTGTCGGTCGATGGTAACACATCACAACCGGTGATAACTCGTCACACAAACTAGGAAATTTGGTTAGAACACCAATACCAGTTAAGTGTTGATCGCTTCAAACTCATAGACCAATTCACTTGAATTCATACTGGGTGATTGTCTCCACGCACCTCCTTGTCTCTCTTTCCTACATCTCAAAACTGGTAACTGTGGAACTGATCAAAATTGATTGTCTTAACTGCATATACCAGTTATCAACATATATCGATTTAGACTTCTTCATACATATGATACCGGTTAACAATACAATGACTCAATAGTACCGATTTACCTTAACTGGTATGCTAAGATGACTATGACAATTAGAACATATGTGTTCCATCAATGAAAACACATAAAGTCATCAAATACAAAAATCATCATCAAGCCAACATCATGTGTATCATAATAGTGGTCCGGTGGTCGATCTTTGTATTGTGTGATGTAATTTTGTAATTGTGAGTTGAGGGTTTGGCCGACCTTGTAGGGAAGGTTGATGAATTGTATAAATAGGTGATAAAGTCATATAATTTTGGTATCGGTGTGGTGTCTGCATTATCAAAGAATGGTAAAGGTGCAAACAAGTAAATAGATCCTTCGACATTGTGATTGAGTAGAGATTGGAGTGTTGCAGAGAAAACATATGTGCTTAACCAGAACTATCATCAAGCATTTGCAGATGCTATTCTTTTAGTTCATTTGATTCTGGATTGTTGTCCGAATATTTTGTAAGTCAGTGAGATTTCCTTGTAAGGTAGTGAACCTTCCCTAAGGTTTGTAGCCTTTCAGGTTATTGTATTTTGAGCAGTGAGCCTAAATGCATGTGCATTCCCCATTGTAATTATTTTCACATACTACTACAGAGTATCATCTTACTATGGGTAGGTTCCCACCGTGGTTTTTCCCTTAACCAGTTTTTCCACATCAAAATCTTGGTGTTGTGTGTTGTGGTATCAAATTTCTTATTTTTATTGTTTCTACAGTTAATCTAATTTACATTTGTGGTTAAGTTTGATGATCAGATGAAAACTAATTCACCCCCCTCTCAGTTTTCCTTCATTTTTGTTGCCAACAAGAGGTAGAGCTATGGGATTGGAAGACTACCTAAACTCGCTTTGGGCTTTTAGTGCTCCAGTTGTACTTTATGGTTTTGAAGTGTGGGCCAGCAACACCTCCAACTTACAATGGAAACAAAATGAGAAAATTCAAAAATGCTTGATTATAGACAAGTTCAAACTCAAAAGTTCTATCCCCTGTGGTATCATGTTGAGTGAAGTGGGGGTTGTGCCTATTGAATCAATTGCTTTGGCAATAATTTTAAGTTATTTAAAAAGAATTGAGCAAATGGAAGATTGTCGATGGCCTAAGGTATGACACATTATGCAAAAGAAAGAAAAATTGGGTATGACAAAATAGAAAATGGTCTGGAAAATGGGATATCTACTTGAATGTGTGCCCCAAAAATAGAAAGGAGATAAAGGCTTATGTTATAAATATATTCCACAAGTGTAATTGGGATAAAGAGCTAGGGTTAAATATAAATACTATATTCAAGAGTTTAACCCCTCTTGTAACCATCATCAAAAAGTGTACATAGCGACCAGTATCCCTTGGAGAGCCAAAATCCTTATTTGCTCAATTAATAACTAATTCTCATCAACTTTGTTGTGAAATTGGACATTGGAAGTGGCCAAAAGTGTTGGACATTGTTGCTGCTAGGATATGTTGTTGTCATTGATGTCAACATATTTATGTGATTTATTGCTTTGGTGTTTGTGGATTGGTTTATTGGGATCTTGGTTTGGCGTATGGAGTATTTATAGTATCATTATATCTTTATATATTGGTTTTGGTGATCTGGGAATCTTAATTGATCATATCATATGATCTAGTTTGCAGTTTGTTTTTTTTACCAGTGCTTTATAGAGTTTAGTATTTCCTCTAGTATATTTCAGTGTGATCATACCTTGAGATGATTTTTTGGGAGATTGTTTGGGATGGTCTTGTGTATCTTCATTTAAGATGGTTCATGGTTTGGTGCTCTACAAGCTATCTTTCTTCATGATAGTTGTTTTTTATTACGAGAAAAACAGGTTTTGAAGGGACCCCAAAACCCTTTACATCAAATTACAAAAGATAGATCAAATAGAGACCAATCATAACAAAATTATAGAAAAAACAACCAAACAAGACCGAGAGATAGAAAAAGACAAACAAAAGACCGCTCAGCCCACAAAAATAGCAAAAGGCCAGCAAAATTACAACACAGAATCAACAACAAAAAGGATTAACCCAAATTTTTAAGGTTCACCTAAACATCAACACTAAGCTGGTGCATCTTCTTGGTGGCATTCTTCAAGTCCAGAATGTCCTGAGGTAGATCAATGGCTTTCTTCTTCATACTAGCATGAGTGCACTTTCCTAGAGGACCCAAATCATCAGCACCAGCAACCATCTCCTTATCCACGTCCACAACAACCCTGTCCAAGTGAGATTCCTCCAACTTGTTGACCATGGTAGACATAGTGTCTGTAGAAGCCTTCACAATGTTTTGACTAGTTTCCATAATTCCCCTAAGGGTAGTCTCACACTTTGCAATTCTGGCCTCCATATCCACAATTTTTTTGTAAGATATTTCCTTACCAAACAATCTATCATCATTTGTTTTTCACTTTTAGTCCACAAAACACCAGCCAAAGTACCCTCAACCATCTCTTTACCAGCATCAACGTGGTGAGCTCTCATAGTACTATGCAACAAATCTTTAGCATTATCATGCATAACTTCCATCTTGGAAGATAAAGATCGTTGCTTACAATTGATGTTTTTGATTTCATAGAATACCCATCTAAAAAGACGAAAAACCTCCAATGAGTTGTTTTTGGCGACATTAAGCACATCAAATGGTATCTCATGTTTAGGATGAAAATCCTAAGGGGAAAAATCCGTCGAATCCTAATAATTCTACTCCGAGCCATGAGAGAAAGATGACACCTCAACATTTTGAGTTTGGTCCATGGAATCTTGGTCATCAGAGGTATCAAAAACCTTCAAAGTGGCTTTTCGAGATTTACCCTTAGGGCATTTACTTGAGCCTTCCCCACAAGCACTAAGGAAACCCTTACACCTACAACAACCAACTTCGCCCCAATTTTTGCCTTTTTGCTAGAATGAGGGGCATAATCCCCATCATCACTATCAGTTTCCCATCCTTCTGACTCTGATTCCTCACTAACATCAATATTTTTAGTAGAAACAAGGGAAGGCTTACTGGGATTTCAGAAGCCCTAGCTTTTAAATGCTAAAAAATTAGAGCTATTAAACCTTGGTGTAAAATAGGATTAACATGGGGGTTTTCCTTGAAATCCACAATACTTGCATTCAAAGAAGACAACAAATAAAACGGGAACGTCTTTTTCTCATTATGATGGAAATGGTTAAGGAACACAAACTGATACCTATAAATTTTAGTGAGCCTATTGTCCAGAGTGAAGAACTCCATAATCACCTTCAGAAGCCCCTGCCATATGCCTTTAATCATCTTCAGCTCAAAATGAGTCTTATTGGCTTTCACTAGGTGTTTGCATTCCTTCTCCTTCTTGGGGAATCTCTTCACAACAGCATCGGATATTTTTCTATCTCTGTAAAACTTAATCCCCTCCGTAGACATTCTCGTCACTTCAACAATAAGTTCTTCATTAATCTCATTCACCATACCAAACAAATGCACCTTACCATCCTTCCATCCATTTCAAAAATTATCTCGTAACACTCTAGTTATGCCCATGCACATTCTCCAGAAAAGTCACCACACCCCTCTTCTGTAACATATGCCAAATGGTAGGATTCTTCTTCCAATTAGCACAATTAGGAGGTTCCACCCAACGTCACTAACTCCCCATAGTATTAAAACTCATCTCAGAGACAACCAACTTCAAAAGAATAGGTTTTACAACAGAAAAACCAGCAATGACTTCAAAATCAAATAATGCCCATAAAGCATGCGAAGTTTGGCAGTAATAATAGCAACTTAAGGTAGTCAACCCAAATGCTTGCCATAAAATGATGACAAAATTAATAACTTTCATCATCAAAAATAGTAGGGATCTCCTCATATCTTCCATGTGTTCAATCATGCATAAGGTGTTAGGATTCCCAAAGATACTAAGAGGGGGGGTGAATCAGTATCTTGCCGGTTAACAGATTTTCTAATCTTATAAAACAAATTGCATTCCAAAACAATGTACCGGTAAACCAGAAATAATACAGTAAATAAGATCAATAACCACAACATAGAAATCACACCATAACACAATATTTTTAACGAGGAAACCCGGTGTGGGAAAAACTTCAGTGGGATTTGTGACCCACAATATTCACTCATTGGCCAATAAATGAATATTACTTACAATAGGGGCCTGCACATGCAGGAAGGCCAACTACCTAAAGCTCACTGCTTAATTACAAAAAGGGAAGTCTCACTGACTTACAAAAATGGATTATGCAAATCCAATATCATATACTTCTTTGGTTCAGCATTTGCTATGCCAGGTTCAGTACCAGTTTAAGCTCATACAACTTCCATAAACCTTATTCCAAAATCTGCCTTATTATTCACATGTTCACATCTGCCTATTACATTCCATACTTACACAAATGATCTACAAGATCTCATACTTATATATGAGTCCTATTACAATTCCCCTTGTCGACTTACAAAAATATTTTACAATTAAATACAAAATAAAATCCTGTCGGTTGGGGTACCGGTAATCATCTTTGCCATGTTGGCGTCGGTGCTTGTCGGTGCCATAGGATTGTAAGGTTGCCATCAATGACAATACCCTCAATCACCTACAATTTTTCATTGGAGTGTGCATTTGCCAACAATCTCCCCCTTTGCCATTGATGGCAACACTCATGAGAAAAAGTGAAAATTGTATCCAAAATGTGTTGTCCAAAAAAAATCTTGCCAAAACTATGTGCTCCCCCTGAGCAGATGATGTCTTCTGCCAATCATTTTTCTCATTCTACTACTCCCCCTTTGGCATCAATGACAAAAGCTATCAATTAATGTCAACTGAGTGTAGTTCTTGTTGGGATCCCTCTAACCGGTGGGTTACAATCTGATATAGATCTGCTAATGCAAAATTCAATTTGTTAGTGAACCTCTCACTATCCTTCAATGTTGCTTATGTCCTTTGGATGGTACTGGTGAGTATGTGCATTTTCTCTTCCGGTGTCTTAAGTCCTGGAACAAGAGCCTCTGAAATCTCTTTTCTCAAGGAGATGAGGATGTCTAGTTTCAGACTTAGTCTACATTTGAGCTCCTTAGCCTTGTATTTTATACTTTCCTTTTTCTTCTCCAATTTCTCAAGTTTCTCCTCAAATCCAACTATCTCTTGTTCTATAATTGATATTGGTTCAGATGAACCAATGAGATTGTCAGCTATATCATTTATTTCTTTTTGTACTATGTTGATTTCCTTGTCAATATCCACTGTCAGAAGATCGGTCTTGCAGGTGTCTCTATACAACTCCTTAAATTCTATGTCTTGCTTAGTGCCGGTAGGAGGGTGTCAATGTGTCTCGTGCACTTCTTTATTGTCTCTTCAAAGAATTTTTCTTTTTTCTTGTTCATTTTCTCACTAAATGTCTCCTCATTAATCTGATCAATTATGAAAAGATTGTCGGTGATGTACTTAGACAATGTGTCTAGTTGACTCAAAGAACCTTTATTTTCCACATTGCACTTGGGTGCAATCAGTTTCAATAAAGGAATTGTGTCATCAATAGCCTTATATGCCTGTGCATTACACTCTGTGATTTTCTTGATGGAATCCAATAATACCTCTGTTACATTTGTCAGTCTGAATTCTGTTAAGGAGGAACCAGATGACTGTCCAACTACCTTAACAATCTGCAATCCACCAGTGTGAGTAACCTATTTGCTTATGTTGACCTCTGGGAGGTCAGTTTGAGTCTGCATTTCTACTAGCAAAGGTTTGGGTTTCTCAGCTATTGCCGGTGGCACTATCTCTGTCTGAACCTTTTCCTCTTCATGTTTCTCCTAATGTAACTCTGTCGATTTCTCTATGCTTTCCATTGCCGATTTCTCTAATTGTGTCTCAGTGTTAACTACCAGTCTTTCTGTATGTGCCTCTGAACTGTCTACTGTGGGTATCTCAACAGATTTATCAGTAGTCGGTTTCTCAGTAGGTTTTTCAGTGTGTACATCAATGGTATCTGTCTTTCCAGTATCTAGGGGATCAATTGATTGTTCAATATGTGTTTCAATCCCAATCTCAACATTTCCAACTATATCCTCAACATTTGTCTCAACTGCAATGTTTTCTGTTGATGGCTCAGTTGCCACATCTCTCTTCTCAGTTGTTTCCTTATCAAACACAATGTTGACTTCTTGTGTGTCAATATTCATGGTATACAACACCTCTGAATCAGGATTAGGATCATCATGTGTAGTTTCCATACTCTCCACATTATCTGTTATCGAACGTGTATCAACAATTTGTGTCGGTGGAGTATCAGAAGGAGGTGGGGGCAAGTTATTTGTTACTTTTATGCTCGGAGGACCACCTACCTTGCCTTTACCTTTATCCTTTTCCTTTTGATAGACTTTGAAAGTCTTTGGTTGTTTAAGTTCTTCTTGCTTTTCCTTCTCTACAAAGAAGATATCCCATTTGTCCGATGTCTCTTTAGTGATCTCATTTACTCTACCAGCCATTAATGCTACATGTCGGTGACCGGTGGAAAATAATGTCATGTTTGCTACATGTCGATGACTGGTAGAAAATAATGATATGATGAGAACTGGCACATGTGATAGGTGAGAAGAGAAAACCAACATATGTATGAACCGGTATATATGCCAAAGTGAAGCGGCATATTTGTTCAAGATGAACGGGCATGTAGTTATGGGAACCGGCACATGGAAGCATTGTGTGACTACCGGTTGATAGGTAGTTTCCACTTCATGATTTCTGGTTGGAGTACCTCAAGCCTGTGTGACTCAATCAGTGATCTTTGTGTGATGAGTTAACAGTATAACGAAGAACAAGTCGTGTTGCCACGTAAGCTCTGTGTGCGTGAAGGATTTTGCATGAAGAAGACTATTCCTATCTACCTCGAGAATGTGCGAAGTTTATCAAACGGTGATAACACGTGATGGGTTATCAGCCGCCATGAAATCGGTGGATAATGGATGATGGAGAATGTCTTGAGATCGATTCAAGACTGTTGCATTTAATGCAGTATGATTCAATGGTTAGGATTGAACCGCTTGAATTGCTTAACCTAACAAGTTTAGGGTTTAGGGTTTTTGCTATCGACCTGTATGTTTCCTATAAGGTCAATGTTGTGTTTCTTTCTAAGGTTGTTGGCAAAAGTTGTGAGTGTGTATCCAAGGGAAGTGATACGTGATTCTTGCCAGACCAAAGGAGAGAAGAGATACCTGCAAAGTGAATGTGCAGAAGGTGAAAAGGAACCAAAATGGATCTGCATTAGCATTGAGTGCTGTTACTAGATCATTGTAATTCCTGTTGATCTTTAACCACTTCAACAGTTGTGAAATCCCTTAACAGGGTAGCCTTAACTGGCTTGATACAAATCCCTTAATAGGGTAGCTTTAATCGGCTTGATTCAAATCCCTTAACTGGGTAACTCAAACTTAATGAGTTCTGGGAAGCTATAGAGCTCTGGAGATCCTTTAGCTATTGAGTTCTTGAAATCTTCTAACAAGGTAACCCCAACCGGGTTTAACCCTTAACCGGGTATTGTAGCCATCCCTTTACCGGGTGATCCCTAACAGGATTGGTTCCTAGCAGAACCTATTGTAATGTCTTTAACCGGACAAGGCTCCTAATAGAGCGGACTTCTAAAGAGTTCAAAAGAAGATTGTGGGTATTCATCCCCACCATGGTTTTTCCCAGTTGGGTTTCCACGTGAAAAATATGTGTGTCATGTGTGATGCTTTTGTCTTGTAATGCTTTGTTATTACCTATTGAGCATATGATGGTTTTGTGTTTTATACCTGTCTATAAAACATACTGAACCAACTGTTATGAAGATCAGATGATAGTTTACCTGTTCATGCATGAGGGTGTAATGGTACTATAGTATATAGCTAAGAGGAAAGCTTAGTGAGTGACCAGTTTATGATTGTTTTAGTTATTTTGGGTCTTACCGGTTGCACTCTGTTTCAGCTAGTATCACTGCTTGCTAGTCATTTGGAGTATTTGTTGTCAAACCGGTTTTGGACTGTATTTTTGTTTGTACTGATTCACCCCCCCCTCTCAGTACTAGTTTGGTACTATTGGTTCATCATTGAGTTATCACTAAGGAAATTTGAATGCTCGGTGAATGAAAAAGAGTGAAAAACACTTTCTTTATAATGTCATTTCCTTCAACTACCACATTAAATGTCTGTCAATTAAGTGAAACTTAACACATCTACCGTAAAGAAGTAATTCAACTTCTCACCATCAACCGAGGGTAAACTAGCATGTTTTTCAATTTGTTGCCATACCCCCAAGGGATTTCTTTTCAGTTAGATGAAGAATCTCCTGCCAGTGGAGTGATACTCTATTCTACCGATGAAGGAATAGCTTTATTAACATTTTGATCTGACTTTCTAATCCATTGTTTTAAAAATTCTTTCTTTACTTCTTCAACCTTCTCTTTACCTTTCAAACTAGGTCCTTTGTTATTAGATGATGATGCCTTACTTCTATAAAATTTTGCAATATGTCCAATCTTGTAACAAGCATAACAAGTCACATTATTTTCCTGAATAGCTTTTCCATATCCTATGCTAGTATGTGTTCTGCATTGATTAGATAAGTGTCCAAATCTTCCACAAACATAACATCTTACATTCATTCTGCAGTTTTCTAAATTATGACCAATTTTGTTGCATTTAGAACATTGACCGGTGGGTGCATTGGTGTTCTGATAGTTTCTAGATCTACACTGATTTTCTCTATGACCATACTTGTTACAGTTAAACCATTTCCCATTAAATTTGTAGGCATTAGGTTGTCTTACCGGTTTATTGTGATCATGATTGTTTGTAGTACTAGAGCTTTCACCAACTTCAAAGCTGAGACCATTAGTATCTCCATTAGGTTTCTAATTTTTCAGCATGTCATCAAGTTCTTCTGAGCTTTTCTTGAATTTCTCCTTGTGTTGATTTGCAGTAGCCAACTCATTTTCTAAGAAATCTTTCTATCTCATGAGTTCAGTTTTATCATGCTCCAAGTGAATCATATCAGTCTTCAACATATCATTTTCATGACTGAGTCTTAGGTTTTCATTTCCAGCATCATTGATTCTCCTATTCAAGTCATCTTCATTCTTCTTTCAGTCTTCAATGTCTTTACAAAACCTCATAGTCATATCTTGCATCTCATTCCTCAAGGTCATGTTTTCTTGCTTCATCTTGCTTACAAGATCATTAAGAGTTTCTTTTTCATCATCATCACTCTGTATCTTCTCATGAAGTTCTCTTCTTTTGTTCCTAGCAGTAGTGAGATTTTCTTGAAGACCTTGAATGATTTCCTATGCAGCCTTCAGATCATCTTCAAGTTTCATATTTTTCAACTTTTCTGCATCATAATCTTTAAGAACTGTTTCCAATTGCTTTCTCAGGTTTTCCATCTGTATCGGTGTCAGAATCTTCCTCAAGTTGTTATAATTTTGAAAATAGAGGACCAAGCTCTGATACCAATTATTAGGATTCCCAAAGATACTGAGAGGGGGGGGGTGAATCAGTATCTTGCCAGTTAACATATTTTCTAATCTTATTAAACAAATTACATTCCAAAACAGTGTACCGGTAAACCAGAAATAATGCAGTAAATAAGATCAATAACCAAAACATAGAAAGCACACCATAACACAATATTTTTAACAAGGAAAACCGATGTGGGAAAAACCTCAGTGGGATTTGTAACCCACAATATTCACTCACTAGCCAATAAATGAATATTACTTACAATAGGGGCTTGCACATGCAGGAAGGCCAATTGCCTAAAGCTCACTGCTTAATTACAAAAAGGGAAGTCTCACTGACTTACAAAAATGGATTATGCAAATCCAATATCATGTATTGCTTCGGTTCAACATCTTCTATGCCAGGTTTAGTACCGGTTTCAGCTCATACAACTTCCATAAACCTTATTCCAAAATCTGCCTTATTATTCGCATGTTCGCATCTTCCTATTACATTCCATACTTACACAAATGATCTACAAGATCTCATACTTATATATGAGTCCTATTACAATTCTCCTTGTCGACTTACAAAAAGATTTTACAATTAAATACAAAATAAAATCCCGTCGGTTGGGGTGTCAATAATCATCTTTGTCGTTTCCGCTGTCGATGCCTATGTTGGTGCCTGTCAGTGCCATCGGATTGTAAGGTTTCCATCAATGACAATACCTTCAATCACCTACAATTTCTCATTGGAGTGTGCATTTCCCAACATAAGGAGTTGTTGAACCTCAAAATCTAGGGTGTCATCATTAAACCACACCTTCCTAGTGTTAATTCTAACCCCTGTGTTAGCGAAATAGTTTGCTACACAATTACCTTCTCTATAGTTATGAGAAATATAAAACTCCTCAAAAGTATTGATTATATTCTTGGAGGCATTAATAATATTTTCAATCGTCCATGAAGGTGAACTTTTCCCCTTAAGACATCGAATAATATTATTCGAGTCTCCCTCAATCCACACCTTCCTACATCAAAGTTGCTTAGCAATTTGCAAAGTTTGGAAGGCGCCCATGGATTAAGCAAGGTGGTTTTTCTGTGTACCCATGGGGAGTGGCACCACCACAATACATCTACCATTCTCATCCCTTATCATGCCCCCACATCTTCATGATAGTTGTTATTGTTTGAGTGTTCTTGAGTTTTAGATGTTGATCGATGAAGATTTGATAAGTGGTGTTGGTACAACTATTACTGATGACTCTAATGTGCTTGCTGGTGTTTCCTATTTGTGTCCTATTTCTTTTGATGATCTACATTGATCGTTGTGCAATTTCTTGGTGATTTTGTTGAACCGGTGATGTTCTTTGTGTTATGCAGTTTTCTTGGTGGTGTAGTGTGTTGCAGTTCATCTTGGCATGATTTTTGGTGGTGTTTCACATTTGGAAATTTGATTTAGGTCCATGTTATGTCATGTATATCATTATATTTGTCTTGTGGTCGATCTTTGTATCATTTGATGTAATTTTGTAATTATGAGTTGAGGGTTTAGCCGACCTTGTTTCCAACATTGATGAGTTGTATAAACAGGTGATATAGTCATGTATTTTAGGTATCAAGGTTTTATCTACATTATTAGAGAGTGGTATATGTGCAAACAAAAGGATTCATCTTTTGGTGTTGTGTATTGAGTAGAGATTGAGTGTTGCAGAGTAGACAATCGTGCTTAATCGGAATTGTCATCAGTCATTGGCAGATGTTATTATTGTAGTTCATTCCTTTTGGATTGTAGTTGGAATCTTGTTGTAAGTCAATGAGACTTCCCTAAGGGTTGTAGCCTTCTGGATTATTGTATCTTGGGTTGTAAACTCTAGGCAGTGTGCCTGAATGCTGGTGCATTCCCTATTGTAATATTTTCACATACTATTGCAGAGTGTCGTCTTATTGTGGGTAGGTCCCCACCATGATTTTTCCCTTAACTGGGTTTTCTACATCAAAATCTTGGTGTTGTGTGTTGTGTTATCAATTTTCTTATCTTTATTATTGTTGCAATTTATTAGATTTCTATTTGTGGTTAAGTTTGATAATTCGGTAAAAACTGATTCACCCCCCCTCTCAGTTTTCCTTCATTGTTATTGCCAACAATTGGTATCAAATCTAGATCCTTCGAAAGAAGCTTAACCACTTGAGGAGATCCGGGATGGCAACTGGAGGTGTTATCTTTAAGAAGGAGAGTCAGAGATTTGATGTAATTAACTATGCTATATGGAAGAACCGGATGGAGGTGCACTTGAGATGTCTTGGAGAAGATTATAGGAAGATTACAAATAATGCCTATTTTATTTCTCCGAATGGACCAATTACTGCAGATGAGAACAAGGAAGCTGAAAATAACATTAGAGCTAGGGAAGCATTGCTGAGTGCCCTGATTGATTCAAAGATGACTAATGTAATGGGACTTTAGACTGCACATGAGATCTGGGAGAAGCTTGAAACCTTGTATGAAGGAGATAAACAAGTAAAAGATGCTAAATTGTAGAGTTTGAAAGGGAAGTATGAGATGTTGAAGATGGGAGATGATGAGAACATAAATTCCTTTATGACTAAAGTGAATGAACTTGTCCTAGGTATCAGATGTTCTAGTGGAACCCTTGAAGAAGATGAAATTGTTTCTAAGCTAGATGTTATTGATGAGATCTAGAGTGTGACTACTATGGCAAGAGACATTTTGGTTGGAAAGACTACTGCATTTGAACTGGGTGAATTTGGTGAATCACATGAAAAGTGAGGGTGTGATGACTAGAAGAAGGCTAGCTACTAAAGAGGTGTGTTTGATTTCTAAAATTGAAGCTAAAGATGTTATTGAAGCATGAAAAGATGACAATTGGTTAAGGGATATGGAAGAAGAATTGAATACGATTAAAAAGAATAACACATGGGAATTTGTGCCTAGACCTAAAGATAAGAATGTGAGTGGTACTAAATGGGTATTCAGGAACAAATTGAATGAAGCTGGTGAAGTTGTCAGAAATGAAGCAAGACTGGTATCCAAAGGATTTTCACAGAAAGAAAGGACTGATTATGAGGATACTTTTTCTCTAGTAGCTAGACTTGAAGATGTTAGACTATTGCTTCCATATGCTGCCTATAAAGATTTCAAGGTATATCAGATGGATCTTAAGTCAGCTTTTCTGAATGGTGATCTTGAGGAAGAAGTCTATTGAGCAACCTGGTGGATTTTCATTATTAGATGATGGAGACATGGTATACAAATTAATGAAATCTCTTAATGGATTGAAACAAGCCCCTAGAGTCTAGTATGCTAGATTGGATAAGTATTTGCTGAAATTAGGATTTAATAAAGGTACTGCTGACAGTAATCTGTATTTTAAGATTGAGAATGACAACATCCTCATTTTTGAGTTTTTTGTTGATGACATTATCTTTGGAGGAGATGATAAATTGAACATGAATTTTGTCGATTATATGCAGAAAAAATTTGAGATGTCTATGATAGGAGAGAAGAAATTTTTCTTAGGTTTGCAGATTTCACAGACTGGAAAAGGTATTTTTATATCTCAAACTAAATATGTGAAGGAATTATTGAATAAGTTTGGGTTAGATGACTCCAAACCAATTGGAACTCCTATGGTGTCTGGCTGAAAATTATCTACAAATGATGAATGTCTAAAAGCTAATCACTATTTATATAGATATATGGTTGGTGGACTACTCTATTTGACTCAGAATAGGCCAAACATTATGCATGTTGTGTGCATGGCTGCTAGATATCAATCTTATCTGAAAGAGAGTCATGTCACTGTTGTAAAGAGGATATTCAGATACTTGAAAGGAACTTTGGATTATGGTTTGTGGTATCCGAGGAATGATGATTTCATGTTACATGCTTACACTAATGTTGATTGGGTTGGTGATGTTGATGACTGGAAGAGTACCTCTAGTGGTTCTTTCTTTTTGGGTAATAAATAGGTTTCATGGGCAAGTAAGAAATGGGATTCAGTGTCCTTATCTACTGTTGAAGATGAGTACATTATTGTTGCTAGTAACTACACTCAGGTAATTTGGATGAAGCAAATGTTGAAGGATATCAGAGTTATCTATGATCAACATACTATCGTATATTACTATAATTTCATTGCTATTAACATGTCAACACCCCCCAATAGGTAAAACCTTTCTGGCAAAAAGTTCTTAGGGCTTTAATGGAATATTTAACTGTGGATGGCAGGTTTACAAAAATTTACAACTATCATTTCGCTATCCTGAACCACTTCCGCCATGGGGCTAAAATATATTTGCCCTTCTATTTAGCCTCCTCTCTAAATGAGAGCCTCGCCGACCATGTTAAAAAGCCTAGCTCCTACCCTCTAGCGCACCAGGGACTCATTCTGATCATTTATGAACATATTAAGGATAAGACTAGGGCTACCAAGGATGATCCTTTAATCATCAATGCTCAGATTTATGAGAAATGCATAGACTCTGATTTGACTGGGGAGCCCAACACCCCTACCCATAAAAAAAGGAAGGTTGAAACCATGCAGGTTGAAAAGGATGTGCTTTGTGATGAAGAAGAGGGAAAGAATAAGGAAATTAATTCTGAAATGGAGCTTAACAAGGAGGAGAATTATGGGGAAGGAGAGGAAGGGGGAAATTCTGAGAATCGTCAACCCATTCCTGAAGGCTTGGAAATTGAGAAAGAGGCTCTGGAGCCTAAGGAAGGTGAAAACCCTAATGTGGAGGAGACTGAATAGGGCAAGGATTCTGTAGATACCATTCTAGATACTGCTCGCAATTGCACCCTTGAATTCTTCAATTTTCAGAAGTGGGTGGTTGAAAACATCACCAGCATGTAGGGTAAAAAAAGGGAGCTGGAAGTTAAGATCAACAAGCTGATCAACATGTCTTACTCTAGGAAATAGCATGAGGAGACAAAGAACAGTGAAGCGGACGAGGAAATGGAAATGGAAGACTTGTTGGAGAAAGACTTGATAAAAGGTGACCTGAAACATTTGAAGGATGTCATTAAAATTATGAAGGAATAGGTGGAGGAGGATAAGGACAATGTCAATGCCCGGATGGCCTGAAACGAGAAAGCCTTGAAAAGCCTTATGAACCATAGCCTCCAGGTTCTTAAAGTCTCCTCCCAGAATATGAATGTGTTGGTGAATCATCTGGAAAAGAAAAACCAAGAGAAGAACCTGGTAATTAGTGAAGATGCTCCTACTTCCAACCTAAGCCACCAGACCCCTAGGCACAGAACCAGGCAGACTATGGCGGAGAAGGACATGAAGATGAAAGAAAGTCAAATTGCTCAAGAAAATAGCGATTTGAGGGAAGCAGCCAAGGCAATGATGCTCTTGGTGCAGAATGCAGAAGAAACCATGAAGAATTTCTAAATTTCTTTTTATGCTAGGCTTGGGGTCAATTTCTTGCTGGCCTCTTGCTGTCCTTTTCTCTGTTGTTGGTTTTTTTGCTGGTCTTTTGCAGTCGTTGTGTTTTGTTTCTCTCTTGAATATCTTTCATATGTAAATGGGTTTAGGGTCCCTTAAAACCTATTTTTAATTAATCAAAAACATGTCAAAGAATCTAGTGCAACATTTGAAGACTAAACATGTATCAATCAAGTATCATTTCTTGAGAGAAACAGTCAATGAAGGGGAAGTGAAGTTGGAGTATGTATCTACAAAGGAACAAATTGTTGATATTTTTACTAAGCCTTTGCTTGCAAATACATTTGTCTATTTGAGAGACAAGTTAGGGGTATCTACCCCTCCTAATGAGAACTAGATGCATTGAGTTACATCAATCCGATGGACTTCGCCGTCTTATCCCTTTTGTCCATATTGATGAGTTGGTGCTTCTCATTTGGTGGAGTAATCTATTGGAGTGGTTATCTATTTTATGGGGAGAGTAAGTTTGATTTTCTATTTTGAGAATCTTTTGCATTGTTGTCAAAGGGGGAGAGAAGCATGTGAAAAACTGTTTTATCTGCTTGATCTTAGGGGGAGTTTATTGGAGATGTTTTCTTTCTTTGCATTGATTATTTTTCACATTCATATGTTGCCTTCAATGCCAAAGGGGGATATTGTTGGACATTTTTGTTGCTAGGATATGTTGTTGTCATTGATGTCAACATATTCCTATTATTTATTGCTCAAATAATTGCAGATTGCTTTATTGGGATCTTGGTTTGGTGTATGGAGTATTTCTAGTATCATTATATCTTTTTGTATTGGTTTTGGTGATCTGAGAAGCTTAATTGATCACATCATATGATCCGGTTTGTAGTTTGTTATTTTGATAAGTGTTTTGTATAGTTCAGTATTTCCTTTGGTCTATTCTGGTGTGATCAGATCTTGAGTTGATTTTTTGGGAGGTTGTTTGGGATGGTCTTGTGTATCTTTTGTTTAGATGGTTTATGATTTGGTTCTCTACAAGTTATCTTTCTTCATGACAATTATTGTTGTTTGAGTGTTCCTGAGTTTCAGATGTTGATCGATGAAGATTTGATAAGTAGTATTGATACAGTAGTTACTGATGACTCTAATGTACTTGCTAGTATTTACTAATTGTGTTCTATTTGTGTTTATGATCTGCATAGATCATTGTGTGATTTCTTGGTGATTTTATTGAACTGGTGATGTTCTTCATGTTATGCGGTTTTCCTGGTGGTGTAGTGTATTGTGGTTCATCTTGGCGTGATTTCTGGTGGTGTTGCGCATTTGGAGATTTCATTTAGGTCCATGTTATTTCATTTATATCATTATATTGGTCCATTTGTCGATCTTTATATCGTGTGTGTAATTTTATAATTATGAGTTGAGGGTTTAGCCGACCTTGTTGCCAAGGTTGATGAATTATATAAATAGGTAATATAGTCATATAATTTAGGTATTGAGGATGTGTCTGCATTATTAGAGAGTGGTATATGCACAAACACAAGGATTCATCTTTCGGTGTGGTGTATTGAGAGGAGATTAAGTGTTGCAGAGAAAACAATTATGCTTAACCGAAACTTTCATCAGGCATTAGCAGATGCTATAGTTCATTCCTTCCAGATTGTAGTCCAAATGTTGTTGTAAGTTAGTGAGAATTCCCTAAGGGTTGTAGCCATATGGGTTATTGTATCTTGAGTTGTAAGCTCTAGGTAGTGTGCCTGAATGCTGGTGCATTCCCCCATTGTAATATTTTCACATACTACTGCAAAGTATCATCTTGTTGTGGGTAGGTTCCCACCGTTGTTTTTCCCTAACCCAGTTTTCCACATCAAAACCTCAGTGTTGTGTGTTGTGTTATCAATTTTCTTATCTTTTTTGTTGTTGCAGTTTATTAGATTTGTATTTGTGGTTCAGTTTGATAATCCGGTGAAAATTGATTCACCCCCCCTCTTAGTTTTCCTTCATTGTTATTGATGGTCTTGAAAAGCACTGAGAGGGGGGGGTGAATCAGTGACACCAAAATAAGTACAACTTTAAACACTAACCAGTAGATGAAGTTAACTAAGAATTTGAACAAAATACATGCTATCCAAAATGAAATAACAACATCCACATAAAGTAGAACATCCACCATAACACAAGTGTTTATACATGGAAAACCCAAATAGGTAAAAACCACGGTGAGATGGAACTCACAAGTTAACTATCTGCAGTAATAGAAAACTGACCAGTTAAGGTCTTACAAAGAGCTCTGCTAGGAGAAAATCTTGTTAGAGATCCCAAGCTTGATTAGAAGCTTATACCCTGTTAAGAGTACTACCCTGTTAAGAGTAACCTTGCTGGAGGATTTTAGAATCCAAACTAATGGATCACCTTGTTAGAGGATTTGTACAATGAAGCTTGTTAGAGCTTACCCAGTTAGGGGATTTGAGTCTATAGTAATGATTAGAAAACAACAAGAAAGATTTGATTTGTTCTAAGTAGCACAAGACTTGCTAGATCAGATCATTCTAAGTACATTCAACACTGCTTTCCATCTAAACACTTATCGCTCTTCAGCAAAAGATTTCACTCTTTTTTGCATATCAGTATTCGCATAGATCACCTCTTCTATTTTGGTTCTCTCTCTTTAAATAGACATACAAATCTTATGTTGGCCATAGGAACACAATTTCCTAGGTGTAGTGTATCTAGACATTTAAGCATAACTCATCACAAAAATGACCGCCAAACAAACGATGTTGGTAGCTCATCACAAAAATGGATAGCGGTTAAAACAGTCAATACCGTTTGGAACACAATATGTGAACCATTGTCCTAGAATCTTCCACTTTCTCTTCATCTTCAACTTTATCTTCATCTTGATGTCGACTTAATGTAACCATAGGTTATCAGAGTACCAGTTAGAGATAGACCTTAAACATACCGGTTAACAGTGTAAATCAATGAAGTTACACCGGTAGTCAATGTAATCATATATGTGTGTGAGAGTGTTTCATCAATGACAACAAGTGATAAATATATGATATTGATAATCATCATCAAGCCAACAATCTCCCCCTATGGCATTGATGGCAACACTTAGAAAAAAAAAGTAATACAATACCGCTAAGTGTGCATACACAACATATTTACATATGTACTCATATTCCCCTTTAATGCAATACTCCCCCTTAATGCATGCATAAATACAAAATTTTCAAAAACACACATACATATTATTACTCCCCCTTTGAATACAATGCCAAAATGATAAAGTAAAATATATACATCTATATAGAAAATTTGTATCAAAGTGTTCATCATAAATTACAATTTTAAACAAGTTCATGCATTGGCTATTCTCATGAAAATATTATTGAAATTCTGCTTCATCTGGGATAGAGCATTCTCCCATGATTCCAATATGTTATCTGTATACTCAGAGGGAGACAGTAGCTGGGAATAGAATTCTTCCATTGAGTCGAGTGTGCAGGTTTCAGGAGTAGCAAGAATAACTTCTGCACTAGAGTAGGCTCTCTGAAGAATGTCAACCTATGAGGTGAGCTGACTCTTGAGCTCTCATAGAGATCAGAATCTCTTGGCTCTCTCATTATCATTCATGTTCAGTCTGTCATGCAATTCATCTATAGACCGGTTAAAGGCATGAATGGAGTCCTGGAGTGGGACATATGCCTTGCATAACCTTTCTATTTCTTTCTTAGTTTAAACTTGATTCTTTGAAATATCAAAATAAAAGAAAGTAATATTGGAGGTAGAGGCAAGAAACTTCCCTCCAGATTCAATAGCTTTCTTTAACAGACTTCCATTATGAGATAAAGCCATTTTGCTATTTTCAATGTGCTTAGCCAGTTTATCTCCATATGCCTTCTTGTGGCTCTTCTCAGTAGATATTTGAGTAGCATCTTCAAGCGATTTGATTTGATCAAATGCATCTCCAACTAACTGACCAAGTTTGATGATAGGAGTGGGAAGATGTGCGACAGAGGTTTCCGGTAGTAAACTAGATAGAATTTCTACTGCATTCTGGATTGTTTCTGCTTCAATCCTTTGCTCTTTGAGTCGCTTCTTATGTGATTGAGATTGCATAACATTAGCAATCTTCATCATTTCTGATGCACTCAAGGTATTCATGTCAATAGGTCCTGAGATACTTAAAGCATCTTCATCATCAAGTAGTTCTTTCTTTGCTGGTTCAGGGGGTATACTCTTAATGATGGCTCTTTCTGTGTTTTTCTTTGTTTTATCTTCTATTTGCTGAGTAATAGCTTCCTCAGTAGACTCCTTTTGAGTAGTCTCAAAGACCGGTGGAGATTGGGGTTTCTCCAATTGTTCAGTTGCCGATTCACTAACCACTTTTAGTTGATTACCTAGTTGATCAACTGATGTAACCTGTACTTCTGTGATTGTAGGAGGATTCATATCTGGTGCAGTGATGTCTCCAGATAGGTCTACTGTGTCCTGAATATCTTCATCAACAAGAATAATGGAATCATCCTTCTTCTTGGTTGGATAGACTACGTCAGCTTGAACAATTTCCTCTTCATCCATTTCCGGTTGGGGAACATCGTCTGTAGTATCATCCTTATTGCTAGAGTGGATGACTTCTTCCCTCTTTTTGATTATACAGGCTAGCTAATGTGTCTCAGACTCAACAATTGACCTTTTGCATTAAGAAGCTTTAGTCTTCTTACTTTAAAATCAAAATATGCTTTGTATTCCTCAGTTAAAGCACTAATTCCATTTGATGACAGATTGGGAAAATACTGTACAAATACTTCATCAATAATCTTCTTGTCTAATTGAATGGCTTCTTCCCATTTATCTAACAAAGTATTATAAAAAGAGACTGAAATATCTTTCTCCAAATCATGCGGAAATCTATTGTAATGACCAAAATAGGTTATTACCTATTGGATTACTTGCTTCTTCTCATCTTCAGTAAAAGAATCATAATGTTCTTTGACATTGTCAAACCCGTTTCTTCCCAATGACTTCATTGTTCCCTCAAAGATTGTGTCAGGTTTGTAGGTAGCAATATCTATAGGTGTAGTTGCCTTTGGCACTACCTTTACCTTCTTAGGTATTCTGTCGGTTGCTTTTTCCTTCTTTGGTTCTTCTTCTGAATCTTTACCCTCAGACTCTGGTTGCAAAATTAGTTTCCTATTTCTCTTCTTTGGTGCGCTCTCCTTCTTTTCAAATATTTTAGGTGCTGGTTCCTTCTTGGTTAGGACACTCTGAGTCACCCTTGTGGTCTTTTTCACAGGAGATTTTTCATCACATTTCTTTTTCTTTCCTTTCACTTTGGCTATAAGTGCAGTACCGGTTTCAATTGGTACAGCTTGGACTGCAAAGGTGTCAAATATTGCCTTCTTTTTATCTTTGGGTGATGCTAACAGGGTATTAGCATAGCCGACCAGTAAATCATGATTGACCTCATAGCTCATATCTTCCATTTCTTCTTCTCTAGGTTCAATTGCTTGCATCAAGCAGAAGTCAGTGGTAACCATGAAGACTATGTCTTTTGCAAAGTGTTTAACCACATCTTCAGGTAACCGCACTCTCATGCTCATCTTTTTCTGGAATTCATTAAAATACTTGTTTGTGGCAGCTGAAAAAGTATTCTTCATAGCCTTAATGTTGTTCTTGGTCTGTGCATTGACTGGTTGTTCCTTGGACCATTCAATATCACCAATACCTGGTAGAAAGTTCTGAAAGTAGAAAAATAACCCGGCTAACAGTTGACCATATTTGAACTTTTTGGAATTGTGCTTCTTAATGGATTTCAAATTTTGAAATAATTGGTCTCTGATAGCTTCACAAATATCATAGTCTGCATTATCAACAATCATTCTATGTGCTATGTGAATTATTGTAGATGGAACACTATTAAGTCTACTGGAGTAGAAGACCCGGTAGCCTATCACCATTGTTGCAGGTTTCACCGCAGGGTCTCTAATAGTGTTGATAGAGAAAGAACGCTTATCAAATGTAGAATCGGTTAGCTTGAAGATAGTATCCTTTGAAATTCTTCTTAGCACATGAATTTCACCGGTTGAGCAATAACCCATTACAGCCCTAATAGCCTCCTTAGTTATTGTATGGGTTCTTTCCAAATACATATTCTCTCTGTGGACTTGACTCGAGATGATTCTTATGTGTTCATCCTCAAAGTCTTCAAGAAAATATGTGGCATTATGAAACCCTTTTTCAAAAACCCTAGCATATTTTGCTTCTATTTTTCCATTCTTATCACAAAGTGATTTCAGCTGAGTATAGATGTGTAGAGTTCCTAAATCTTCTATTTTGCAATATATATAGCTAGAAAAGTCACCTTTGACCACAACACCACTCAGAATTTGCGATAATGCATTATAAGACATAATTTCATTTGCCTTTAGAGCTTCCTTAGGCTTAGCAGTGATCATCAACCTCTCTACAGATTTAGAAGTAGATGTCATTCTAGATTAACAGATTTCGAAGCAGTATACAAAGAAATACCTTGTATCTTGCACTTCACTCTGTTTTCCAGTTGAAATGTTCAAATGCACACCCGTTCGCCATTCTGCAACTTTTGATTCAGCTTGATTTCCCTAATCACAAAACAATTCGCCAATTTACAAAAAGACAATCTTGTTTTGCTCTGCAATCGCTTCAAAAAAAAATTTTGAAAGAGTTAGGGTAAAAAAAGATAGAGTAAAACTTGTTTTTATCCACTTTACTGACCGCAATAAATGCTCACACTTTTAGATTATAAAAACTTAATTTTTATTTACCGCTTAAGTGAAATATCGGTTGATAGCATGTCAGCAAAAAGTCACCAAAATTCAAAATTCAAAAAAAATAATTCCCACTCATTTTACAAAAGGGGTCTGGAAATGTTTTACCGTTACACTCCCCTTAGCCATGTTAGACAGGCTTAAGTCACTGGTGTTGGATTCTCTTCACTGGGTGAACGAATGGTTTCCTCTACAAGAAATTCTTCGCTTTTCTTCTTCCAAGTTCGGTTCATATCTTCTCTGGTTTCCTCAACATCAATTTTCTGCTTGCCTTTCTGATCCTTGAAAGAGTTGACCGGTTTACTATTCCTTGATCTGCAAAACTTTGCCAAGTGCCCCGGTTTGTTGCAGTGGTAACAGACCATACCAGATGATCTCCAGGGTCCTATATTTCCTCTTCCTATTCTTTTTCTGCAGTTCATAGCCACATGACCAAAGTTATTACAAAAGGTGCAAACAACATTTGTTGCCTTTTCCATTTCGAATGGTCTAAACTGGTTTCCATAAGATCTTTGCCAGTTCTGGTTTACCTGGTTATCAAAATTCCTTATCCGGTCACCATTTGGTCTAGGATGCATGCGTGGTATAGGATTATTTGATCCATATCTGCAGTCAATATGTTTATGCCCATACATTTCACATGTGTAGCAATGACCTTCAAACTTTCTAGACACATACCTAGCATTAGTATTGTAACTTGCATTTCTATTAGGTTTGTTCCTACAAACATTTGCAGTATGACTAGGCTTGTGACAGACAAAGAAGACAGGTTTAAAAGCCTTCTTACCGATAGTCTTATTGACTTTGGAAGCAGTTTTGTTCTTTGTACAAGAGGATTCACCTTTTTCAATTGTATGAAAACCAAGTCCAGAGATATCACCCTTCATTCTTTGTGATTGAATTTGTTCTTCCAGCATGGTAGAAATTTTGATTAAATTCTCCAATTTCTCATTGCTTCAGTAATCTTTTTGACAAGATCTTCATTATGCTTAGACAGCTTCTCTTGCAGAGACGATGCCAACTCAAGATCTAGCTTTAGGTTTTCCTTTTCTTCTATTTCAGTAATCAAGTCCTCATGTATAGTGTCTTTTTCCCATTTGATCTTTATGATCTCCTGATCTCTTACCTTGATAAGATCTTCAGCAGCTCTTTTGGCTTCCAGTTCCTGACTCATGTGGATAGTGAGACCTTCTAGTTCTCTTCTTAGATTCAGGTTTTCACCGTTCACCTTTTCAACTTCATCAGCTAAAGCTTCAATATTGGCTTCATCTGAAGAACTATTATCAGATATTTCTAGTAGTTTTTTAGATAACTCTCTCCTTTTGGCTTGAGAGACTTTTAGTTTGCCCCTAAGGGATTCAATCTCATTTTTGATAGCTTCTAGCTCTCTAACCATCTCAAAGTAGCTTATGTCCCCCATGGTAGTTTCATGATTTCCTTCTAAGTGGTTAGGATTCAAAGAAGTTAGGCTCTGATACCAATTGATGGTCTTGAAAAGCATTGAGAGGGGGGGGTGAATCAATGACAACAAAATAAGCACAACTTTAAACACTAACCAGTAGATGAATTTAACTAAGAATTTGAACAAAATACATGCTATCCAAAATGAAATAACAACATCCACATAAAGTAGAACATCCACCATAACACAAGTGTTTATACGTGGAAAACCCAAATAGGTAAAAACCACGGTGAGATGGAACTCACAAGTTAACTATCTGCAGTAATAGAAAACTGACCGGTTAAGGTCTTACAAAGAGCTCTGCTAGGAGCGAATCTTGTTAGAGATCCCAAGCTTGATTAGAATCTTATACCCTGTTAAGAGTACTACCCGATTAAGAGTAACCTTGCTGGAGGATTTTAGAATCCAAACTAATGGATCACCTTGTTAGAGGATTTGTACAATGAAGCTTGTTAGAGCTTACCCAGTTAGGGGATTTGAGTCTATAGTAATGATTAGAAAACAACAAGAAAGATTTGATATGTTTTGAGTAGCACAAGACTTGCTAGATCAGATCATTCTAAGTACATTCAACACTGCTCTCCATCTAAACACTTATCGCTCTTCAGCAAAAGATTTCACTCTTTTTTTGCATATCAGTATTTGCATAGATCACCTCTTCTATATTAGTTCTCTCTCTTTAAATAGACATACAAATCTTATGTCGGCCATAGGAACACAATTTCCTAGGTGTAGTGTATCTAGACATTTAAACATAACTCATCACAAAAATGACCGCCAAACAAATATTGTTGGTAACTCATCACAAAAATGGATACCGGTTAAAACAGTCAATACCGGTTGAAACACAATATGTGAACCATTGTCCTGGAATCTTCCACTTGCTCTTCATCTTCAAATTTATCTTCATCTTGATGCCGACTTAACGTAACCATGGGTTATCTCTTAGGCCCATATCGGTTGACATAGAGTAGTAGTTAGAAATTCCTTAAACATATTGGTTAACAATGTAAATCAATGAAGTTACACCGGTAGTCAATGTAATCATATGTGTGTGTGTGTGAGTGTTTCATCAATGACAACAAGTGATGAATACATGATAATCATCATCAAGCCAATAGTTATTGCCAACAAAAATAAGCTTGGGAGGAAAGAGTGTGCATTTTTTGCACTTTAGGTAAAGTGGAAACATAATAGCACTTCATTTTAGAGTGTGATGCTTTCAAAGATAATAGGGATAATTATGTAAACACCTTGGCAGCCATCTCTTGGGATAATTTATTTAGTGAGGGGATTGTGGAGAATTTGGGGGAACCCATCATCACATTGTATAGGAAAAGAGCTGAAATGAAAAAGTCATTTTGTGAGGTGGCTTGTCCCATAGGCTATATTTACCCTCATGGATGTTAACATTTCTTTCTTTCTTTTAAGAGAAAATTTATATTTCATCCTTTGGTACATTTTATTGGGCTAGCTTGTTGGTTCCCTATATATTGGTCACAACCATATTACAAACTCATATGGGGAAACATTGGCATGCTTTCTATAAGATCTTACTGCCTTTGAGGCTTAAACATGTTACCATTCCCACCCTGATGTATGTAATACCAAGATCTTTGTGATATGATATTCTTCTAGAAAGATAGTGGATTCATGTTATTGGTGCAATCCCATCTACCTTGTATCAATCATAAAAATTTATTCATAATAATCAAAAAGTTACAATCAAGGCTAACTTCGATGCTATGCACTTATGTGAAGTGGTTGAAGCTTGTCAGCCTTTATTTCCTTATAATTTTAAAAATATTATTTCTTGTATATCTCCTAATAATATATCATTATTCTCTAATACTTCTTTCAAGAATTATTTTACCGATTGTATTCTTCTAAGAAAAATGCTTCTTCAATTTCTTCTTGTTCTCAATCAAATTCATATCTTGGTGATGATTGGGGTTCCTTGAATTTTATAGACTCCTTCATAGGAGGCTATAAAGTCAACCTCCTCCATCTTTAGATTCTAAAAATATCATTCACACATATTATCAAAGATTATTATTTTTCCATATCATGGGATCGTGTGAACAATATTGACTATACCATCAATGCTAATCCTCCCCTTTTTGAGGACTTGCAATCACGTTATTGTTCACAATTCAATATTATTTATACTATATATACAAAGGAAATGGTCTCTAGTGCATGAAACAAGGAGTTAAGGTCCCTTTGGAATCAAAACCATGCTCTTTTCTAGTGGTTGTAGGTTACAACCCTTTTCCTTTATCTTCATCCCCTCCTCCATTATCTAATGTCTCTATGTCTTCTTTTTTTTGTTAGTAGTCAAACTTTTCTCCACAAGAGAAAGGGTTGCTTCTTGCTACTCATCCTTTATTTGAGAAAGAGATTATTTTGTTGGGGCTTCTCAAATCCCACTTGATTACACTTCTATGCATAAGAATTTTCATGAACATGATAAAACAAAACATTACTTTTGTGCATACCATCAAGTTCTTGGCTATTCCGGTAGTGATTGTAAGGCCTTGAAGGATAAAATAAAACAACTTTTGAATTCTGGTGTCATTGATCTTTTGTCTATCATTACAACTATCTATTCTTCTTCTTCTTCTTTGCATGAAAAGTGATATCAAGGTTCACCTCTATCCCATCCTTTCTACATGCTAAGAATTTTCTCATAAGGTTCTTAAATTTCCTTTCTTCTATTGTGTCTCTCCTCACTATGTGCCACTCATAGCTTCCTTTCACATTGCCATTCATGGGGTTACAATGTGTAACCATACTTACTCTATAGTAGCAACACAATATTCTCTAGTATAGTTGTCTACCCCTATACATTTGGCGTAGGGACAACTTACTTTGGAGGTGTAAATCCCTATTGAGTATTCACACTTTTCTTCCTTCCTATGTTATTTTCCTTCAAATATCAACATAGTCAATATGCTAATATTTTAAGGGGGCATACATATTTCTCTTATTTGTGCATTCTTACATACATAATGCATATTCTTTACCTACAACAATGCATGTATATTTTTCACTTGCAATGGTGCATGTCTAATCTCTCACCCACTATAGTGATTGTCTATTTGTGATGCATTGTGGCGAGTATCTATCATTTCCCTCTGCAACCCTTATCAAAATATATCATGTCTATAGCATCTTTCCTCCATAGCAAGGTTGGTCCTACCTTGTATTTGTAGTGGCTCTCCTCCATAGTGTGGTTGGTCCTACCTAATGTCTATTTAAATTTGGGTATACTTATCTCTATTAGTAGTGGCCCTTTTTCCATAGGAAAGTTGGTCTACTGAGCATCTTATTTGGTAGTGGCTTTTCTTTGCAATGGGGTTGTTCCTACCAATCTTTGATCACCTAGAATAACACAAATTGCTAGATTGTAATCTCTTTTTTTAAATCATTATCATTTGCATGATCCTTAGCAACAAATTAGTCTAGTGCCTGAGTCATGTAGTCTCTTTCACATTGGTTGCTTCCCTCTCTTTTGGGTGCATTCTTCCTTGGAGAAATCATTAAATTATTCTCTTTTTTAGATTCTTTTATGTGTTGTATTTTCATTATATTTTGTGGACAACATATAGCACTGAGACAACCTTTTGCGTCAAGGTCTCTTTCACCTTGTTGAATAAAACAATTATAGTTGTTTTTTTTTATGTACCTTTGTATATGCTCTATCCATGTTCTTGTCTATATATAGATATGCTTATCATGATCTAACCTTGCAGCTTTATTTATTTAATGTTTTATCTTTATTGTATTATGCAGATTTTTTTGTCTAATGCATTTGTTTTGTAGGTATTCAACTTGGGGGAATTCTTCCTTAGCTTAAAGAGTTGTTTACTTCCTCTACAATATCATTTTGAAATTATAATGTTATTTATTTTATGTAACTTTCCTTTGGCATGCATATTCATTTAGATTCATAAGCTCACTAGAGAGGGGGGCAAATGTAGAGTTATAAACTGCATATCCCTTTGTAATTTCACCTACAATTTTGTAGCCACTTTTGTGTCCACTCCCCTAGCATTTGACTAGGCTCATTTTGGCCATAGAATTAGCCTTTTCCCTCTTCAAGATGCTCAGGAAATCTTTTCAAAAACTAGCTTTCTATGTCAATTTTACATTAACCATGTGTTCCTCTCATCTCCCACTATTTTTAAGCATGATTTATCTAGACACTAGCATGTCGTATAGTCGTACATTGTTGTGCTAGCATCCTCACAAAATTTTAATTTTCAAAGGTCGTTTTTGAGTGTTTTGCCACTTATCACCTACCCAAGTCAATGGAATCCACACAAGACAATTCATAATGGCTCCATATATTTATCATTGCAATTAACTAGCTATCTACCAACTAACTCTTCAAATTTCAAATTGGTGCATTTCATAAAATCTAAAAAAACTTAGTAAAGGAAACTTAATACATCTTTCTAGGTAAAAACTTATTACAATGTTCAAGACAAATCGATTTCTAATACACAACAAAATTGACCATCAATCATTAGTCAAATCATAGCATTTTCTTCCCCATTATCAATCAACTATGTTTTCATAGTCAATAAACAAATCTATTAATGTGATTTAATCCTTCTATGTTGGTTGTAACTTTAATTTTACCTTCAACTAAATGTAGGCATTGATGAAATATTTTGCATGAGGCTAAAACCTTATGCAGCTAGCTTAGAAGTCATAATGAACCCTAAATATTTCTTCCCACTAATATAATATTTTGGAGATCTTTATGTAGAATAACTACATATGCATGGCCAACAAACTTGCAAAAATTCACAAAAATATATAAACCACACACCTAACACATATTTTAGGTAATGAAAGATTGCATAACCTTTGAGGTACCCAATTCATTAGACATGACAAGTAAAATAAAATGATATCTTTAATTCAACATTAAGGTTCCATGGAAGATTGATTTACTTATCAAAGATGACTACCCTAGTTTTGTATTAAAATCCCACAAGTCTTATTTGGGTCCCACACCCTTCCAATGAATAAGATATTCCTTGAACTCATTTCCTTAGGTTTTCTTTTCTTTTCAATGCACATGTTGAAAACCTACTATCTTCTCTTGTTACTTTTTATGTATTTTATTTCTCCAATCATACACTTCCAATGGTTGTATGCTGTCACTGGGATTATGTCTATGATAAATATTAGAAACTAAAAATATGTAATGTGTCCATCCCTTCAATAAATTTGATATCATATGTATTTTTTGAAAGTCTACACAATATATTACAAGGACAAATCTTCTTAGAAATTAATTTATTATACATTACCCTAAGGAACCCTTCTTTTCTCAAGTGCATCATTACCAACTTACCTTAGAGTAATTATTTTTCTCATTTACACACAACTTGTACCTTGCATTGATTTCTTTATGTTTCTTATGACTTATGTGTGAACTTCCTTCATACATTATTTGAATTCTTCAACCTCTATGTTGATGTTCTTGTTATCTTTAATCCATTAAAAAATTCTAACACATTTTCTATGTTTCCCATATATCACTTGGAACACAAATGGTTTCTTCCCTGTAGATGTGCACATTGATACATTGTATGGAAACTTTTCTTAAATCAATATAGAGTCCTATTATGAAAATTTTTTGGTCATCAGACATTTATGCATAATGTTAAGACTCTTATTGACAACATCAATTTGACCATGAATATGCAAATGGTATGTAGAAATATAATTGAGTTGTGTACCCAACTTTTTCTATAAAGTGACAAAAATGGTTGAAAAAAATGCATCTCTTTTTTAGGTTATACTCTATGAAAACCTATATAATTTTTAAAAACTCCTTACAAAAAAAAGTTAACTCTCTCGGATGCATCATTCAATTTATTTATTTTTTGATCAGTTAAAGTTGTAATATTTATATTAATAATAAAAGTTTGCAAACATGAATTACAAAAGTGGCAATTCCATTTCACCTAACATTCTTTCATATCACCTCTATCTAGAAATTACTAAAGCTATGAGAAGCTCCATCAACCAACCCCAAATACTAGCTATTCCTATTTCCTGATATTTCTTGGCTACATATGCTATAACTAATCCAAGAAACATAACAAAAGACCTGAAAAAAAACATCATGCAACACTACCCTTACTTGTTTAAGGGTTCACGCTCAACCCTCCCCGTACTGAGCTAAAATCTTCCTACCTAAAGTACTGCTTCTTTTTATGTTTCTTCTTTGCATCCACCTCTTCTTGGTCTTACAGTGTTGCATCTCTATTTCTGAGATATTCTTAAATATGATTTCATCCTTCTTGTGCCATGGTTATTTAAACCTCACAGTCAACATTATCTCCCCACACCAAAAATGGTCTCAAAAGGGCCTCAAACTTAGCTACTTACACCCATTCACCACTCATAGAAATGAAGCCTTCCTTGAGTTGAGCTATCCCCAATAAAGTATTGAGTTCCTCCTTCCTCTCCTCCCTAATACATTCTTTCATGACCCATCTTGCATATTCTTTGGATCCTAGTTCCAAACACCATGCCTAACATATTGAGGCCACATCTGCAATTTTGCAATATTTGAAAGCATATTTCATGTAATCATCTTCCTTAAACAAGTCCACCATCCTAAGAAATTGAGGATCCTCTATTTTTAATATGTGCCTCATACACTCCTCTATGATAACATCCTAGAAATCACCTTGTTGTTTTGCCACACTCAAGAAAAAAATTGCCTCCATACTTTGTTGCTAATTAGCTTGTGTCTCAAGCCCCTTCACTAGTTTGATATCCCTATCCCCTGACTTAGGGGATATAAAAACTATCCAAGACTTAATAAAGACTCAACCGCCATGAGAACTTTGTCTCTTGATGTTTGAGGATTTTGAAAATGTTGGCATTGCAACTTTAAAAAGGTGGATCTCTGCCAGAACAATTTCCTCTTGCTATCTTGCAAGCATCATGTCACATCTATCCTATGTCAATAACTTACACTCTTTTTTGACTCTCACTCTCCAACATCCTCCACATTCACCTTGAAGGGTATCGAATTCAAATCCTCCCACTAATTGTTGTGATTAATGGTATTCATATCACACCCCCAATTTGAAGCCCTATCAACAATCATGTTACTCTCTCAAGATGTGGGATAGTCTAAAGTCTTGAAAGTGTAGCATCCTAAAATTGCACCCTTTGCAATTTTGACTGCATTTGGGGCCCTCACCTTAGTGTTCTCATCCTCATGCTTGATCAGGGCCTATTTATATCTCTGCCATGCAATAAATGTCACATTTTCATCTTGTACCTTATTGGGATCCCTTAACCCTGGCCCAATTTAGGGTAGGACCAAGGCATGGTTCCTTGGTCCTCACTGGGATCATGGTGCCATGCCATGGTCCTCTCTAATTGGGGCCCAATTTGAACCCTAGGCCCTATCTAAAATTTGAGCGGGAATTACTTCTCCATGTCAGCCTATGTTAGAAAATTAATATGTTTGACGACATGCAAGTATATTAGGAGATCTTACCCTCTCATTTGGGAAAAAGAGTGAATACAAAGAGAAGGCAAGGAGAACTACATTCAATCAATCAACCATTCAAGAATTGAAGTGGCATTGAAGCATTCATCATCAAGCATTTCTAGAGGTCTTCAAGGTTGTATATTCTTCATCTATCAATTGTGGAGCAACATTACATCATTCGTTTGTAAGCATGTATGTGTGTTAGGGTTTTGTCATGTTCATGCCATTTCACACAACATATATCATTACATTCAAGAAGTGAAGCATCATTATCATTCATCGCAGATCTAAGGTATACCTTTACATCATTCATTTCAAGTATTTACAATATTTAATTCAAGGTTAATTCCTAAACCGGGGTTTGACTTAGGCAAACCCCTATTCCCAGCCTTTTGCCCCCTTCTTTCTGTGTGCAATAAATAGGTGCATAGCTATACTTCTCATAATAAGCTTCAGACACAAAGACGAAACATCACTTTTTTGTGTGCGAAAAATTTGGAGGATCATGTTGCCACATCACTATGCCTACTTTCTTAGGGCATTTTTGTAGGGTGGATCCAAATCGTCTTATATTAATCAGATCCAGGTGCACGAAAAAATCTCAAACCTGTAGCTCATTATTTTCTCTGTTTTGTCTCCAATTTCAGAACTTTACCCTAAATCGGCATTTCAACTTACAAAAGAGGGAAAACACATCATAATCAATCAATCCACTTAGTATTTAGTCCTTATTTGATTTGTGACTGAATCTAGTGGATTTCTCCCCTCTTTTGAATGTAAAGGAATTCCTCCCCCAAAGTAAAAATTGATTTGGTGATTTCTCCTTCTATGTTGCAAATTGCCAAATCAAATTTTCCCCTTTACAGAAAGCCATGAAGTTTATTCAAAATCAACTTAATAAATTTATTTCTTCTAGTTTTGAGCCTCTCCCAAGGATATAGCATTCACTATTATCTAAGAGTCACCTTCTAAATGAATTGTTAAAACTGAAAGTCAATTTGCAAGCTTAATTGTGAGTAGAATCGCTTGTGTTTCTGCCTCAAATGTTGGTTCCAACTTCCATCCCTAAGTCTTTGGGCTCCTATTGCTAAAATGATGCAATACTCATTTCTTGTGACACACCCAACACCCAAGCTCTTGGGGTTTCCTTTGGAGACCCTATCAAAATTGATCTTAACCCATCCATGATCTAGTTTTTCCCAAACTATCTTTCTTTGGGCTCTCTGGATAGGATCAACTCTACAAGGCCCATTAACATGCCTAAATTTGAGAAAATTCCACTGGATTACATTAGTTTGTTTGTCATATCAAGAGGACATTTCTAAAAATAATGATTGAAAGTAGCGATATTGACCATTTCAAAAATTGCTATCTCCAACCGTGTCAAAAACCTTTGAATAGGCTCCTCTTTATCTTGAAATATTCTTTTTTTTCTGTTCTTTCCATACTTCCTAAATAAAAAGTGAGGGAACAATAAACTAGATACAAGAATAAACAGATTTTACTCTTTCCAAGTTCCATTTGAGGAAAAGCTCCTTTAACTTAGATGGTAGTGGAATTTGATAGCCTAGTTTTTGCAGTAAAAAATACCAGCATTCTGAAGTGAATTTGCAATGTAATAATAGATGATCCAAGGTTTCCTCTGACTCTTTGTTGAGCCAACATTTAAACGACCCATGGAAACTCAATTTACATAATAGTTCCCTAGTTAATATTCCCCCTTTTACTGCAATCCAAGCAAAAGTTCTAGTCTTAGGGAGAAAATATTTATTCCAAAAGAGTTTATGCAACCAAGACTCATCTACCCGGTCCCGCTCCAAGATTTGGTAGCCCACTCTTACTAAATATTTACCGTTCTTTGCCCCACATCAAAATAATTTGTCACTACTCCCAGTGAATATAATATTTCTTCTTATAAGAAGCCACTTTAATAAGTCCTCTTGATGAGGTGGAAGATTTAGGTCTTGTACCTCTTTCCATTTCCAATTCTTTTCAATATTCTTTGAGTATTTGACCACATTATCACATACTCATTGTCCCCATTTCCCCACAATGATTTGTTTTATCAAATCCCAATCTTGGTGCTCTCCAAGGGGCATATATCCTTCCCAAGAATCCAACCAAAAAAAAATTCTATCCCCATTTCGAATCTACTAGGATATATGATCTGTAATGGAATGCCCTCAGGAGGTAATGAAATTCTATATAGCAGACCCCTTAGGGGGGGTTTTGTATAGTAAGGATACGATCATTTTGTTTATTGTCAAGATATTTTTTCCTAAGAATATGAATCAATTTCTGATTTGGATTTGAAAATATTGACCATATAAGCTTGGCACGCATAGCTTCATTCATCAAGCTCCAATTTCTCAGACCAACTCCCTTGACATTTTTAGGTTTGCATACTCAATCCCATGCCACTAAAGGTATTTTTTCCTACTCATTCTTACCATTCCAAAAAAAATTCCTCATCTTTTGATTATTAATTTTCATCACTTTCCCTAGGATACTAAAACCCATCATGGAGAAGATTGGGATAGGTAATATCATCGATTTAAGCATTACGATCCTATCAGCCACTAATAACCATTTCCTTTTCCATCCTTCCAATTTGCTTAAGAAACTTTTGATTAATTTTCTCCACAAATTGGATCTGTTGCCACCTAAGAACAAAGGGGTTCCCAAAAATTTCCCTAGTAGGGACCCTCACTTAATCTCTAGCATTCTTGATATTTATCTTTGTTTATTAATGTTTGTGGTGAAAAAAATTATCTCAGACTTGTGCCAATTAAATTTTTGTCTCAAAACAAGGTACCGCTTGTCCAAATCTTGTTTAATACACCTTACTTCATTTAAGGATGCCTCTCCAAAGAGGAGTGTGTCATCCACAAATTAATGATGGGTGTGTGTTCCATAGTAGGGGTGATTTTAACTTATCCCCAGGTACCTTATAGCCTTAGTTTAGTTATGAATATGCCTAAAACGTATGCCATAATAAATAAAAGGAGTGGGGATAAAGGGTCACCTTGCCTTAGTGCCCTATTAATTTGAAAGAAACCTTGAGGGCTACCATTAATAAGAATTGTGAATTTTGGAATGATAATAAAACTTCTTACCCATGCAATCAAATCCTCCCCAAACCCATTTTTTCAAGAAAACTAATAAGAAGTGTTTGTCCATTTTATATATACTTTTCTAATGTCTAGATTTACTAGAATTCTATCCACTTTAGCCCTTCTTATAGAGTGTATTGATTCATGGGCCACAATTATACCTTGTACAATTAATCTTTTAGGAATGAACCCACTTTTCTCTTTTGAAATGATTTTGCAAAGAAACCTCTTCAATCTATTCTCTATAACCTTGGCAATAACCTTATAAATAGTATTACATAGTGATATTGGTCGGAAATCCTCAAAGGACACTGCTTTCTCCTTCTTTAGTATTAAAGCAATAAAATAAAAGATCACTACCTCTTTGACAGGGCTTATCTAGCATATGAAAGAAAAAATCCATGGATCTAGTTCTTTCCAAGGCTTATCTAGCATATGCTACAGCTATTGCACCAATCCTTTTTCTACTTGACATGTTTTACATTGCTCAAAAAATCTTCACACCTCTATAGAAACTTGGCTAGTAATATTTCTCCTCCAACATAGTTTCTATCTTGTTTGTACTAAAGCTACTTTTGTATAACTCTCAAGTGAGATTCTCTCTCACTAAACTATGTTAAAATACATAAATTTAATCTCTTGAATAGGTATACCTCTTGCATAAATTAATATTCAAACTAGTTAAGGATTTATCCATACACACCATATGCATCTACAAAATTTAGATCTATGAATATACAAATAATTAATTCCTTCCATGCCCACTAGTTCAATTGTGATCACTAGTAACAATGATTGCTTCCTAGACAAGGTATCTATAACTTTATTGGTTGTGCTAGCTATATGATTCAAAATAAGAGTAACCTTGTAAATCTTCTACTCAGCTCATTTATATCTAGTTAAAATTACTAAACTATTATTGAATATCAATGATTGGTAATATGTGCATTAAAAAATTATTAAGCAACAAGTAATGCCTCCACTTTTGTAAATCTTAAATAATGATATAGAAGTCTTAGTCATTGACAATAATTTTCCCTAGTCTCATTTTATTTAGTATCTAACTATATGGTTGGTCTACTCTCTTGGCTTAACATTATACCAACTGCTTGTTTGTTGAAATTGTAATCAACCAATATTTTTTTCAAAATCCATAATTTCAAGCATGAACTCTTCAATTACCTTCTTCTTCAAGAGTGAATTTTTTGGCAACAATAACCACCCATTTGAATACTCCCTTCTTCTTCAAGAGTGAATTTTTTGGCAACAATAACCACCCATTTGAATCCTCCTTTACAATTGTAGCATGTCAAATGTGCACAACTACTTGTAAATATCCTTATGAACATTTTGTAGAAGCTCACTAGCCCATGTAAACTATTTTAGTGTGTTTTATGGTTTTAACTCAAAAAATACACAAAATTTTTCTAGATTTGTACATAACCCATCTTCAGATATGATTAATCCTAATTATATAAACTACTTCATGAAGCTACAATTCATTACATTTTATTTGAAAAGTTTAGATATGAGACCTAATGATTTTGCACATAAGCTTACATGTTCTAGTTCTAGATTGTATGTATTTCATTATGACCATTAATTCCTTTTTTACCACCAAATAATTGCCTCTTCTCACTAAAATTTAGTAGTGAGACCATGAGAATTAATAATAGCCACTTGGTAAGGTTATTTCATCATGAATCAAATTTGTGATCTAGAAAGCTAACTAGAGATCAATACATACTATAGACAACATAGTTTACTTAAGTAACTTATTTGAAATTTGACTTTTATATGTTTAAAACTTGTAAGTCCCAGCATATCCTTTGTTGTCCCAATAACTAGGATTGAATTCTTTTAAAAATTGGAACAATTTTTAATAAGAAAACTTTTGTATCCCACACAAAATCCTAATATTAAAGGACAAGTTGTTGTTTTAAGGATTAATCAATATTAATCCAAATTTAAAACAAAAAATCATGTGTGAGAAACCCGACAAACTAAAATGAAAATCATGAATATGTTTAAAAATGAATTAAAGTGTTGACATCAAATAATAGTGATAAAGTTACACTAAGTAGGGCCCTTTTAATGCAAATAACTCTTAATATTATATGTAACTCATTAAATGGACCAGCCAAAGCACTTTCCAATTGAGAAAATTTTGTAAACCTTACGAAAAATGATGAAGACTTTTGAGGATAACCAATTTCAAAGTACAATATTCTTTATTCCAATCATTTGGTGTATAAGACTTGCACCAATGCAAATAGTGCTAGAAGAATAGTATCTAATTGGACTATTAAGCTTGTTGATAAGTGTGAATTATTGTTAAAAATATTTAATTTTTTCTTTAAACAAAGTCTTTCCTACAATCTCTTTTAGAGATAACATATACATAGCTACAAACATTTTTAACCTTTAGCTACAACTAGATCTTACGATTTCTTTAGTGCTTTGAGTGGTTCTTCAACCTCCCATGATCTCTTGCTTCGACAAATTATTCAATCGAGATAACTTTCTTGAACCTACTCTGATGCCAAATGAAACAAATACAAAATTGAAATATACATAAATTGTTCTATTGATTCAAAAGATTACACGAGCTTCTTGATCAAATGATTAGAATCAAATTGATTGATAATGAATGAATTACATCCAAAGACTTCTAGAAACTTATCATGTAATACTTGCATTATTAAAAATAAAGCAAAAAACTAAAATAGTTTTTACATACAAATTAAAACCAAAAAACTAAAAGAATGAAACTATGCAAGTAGGAGTAATATTCTAACAAAAAGAATGAGTGCAAAGCAAGAATGAATAAAATTAGAGATAGCCTGATCAAATATAGAATGATGCCGTTAATAGTGTAGGAGAGAAATGAAAAAAAAATTGTGTAAAGAGTATTTCCCATTCCCTTATAATACATTCTCTCCCATGCCTTAGTTGACAAGGAGTTTCTTCCATTTAACTCTACCTGTTTCCCACGACTTAGAAATTACGCAAGCATTGATTTCTCTCACCACATATTCATGAGAGCATGTGAGTTTTAATTGAAACAAGAACAACAACAATTTTGGCTATATCATCTCAATTTATTTCAAACCTAGAAACAAACTAGTGGTGTAGGAGTTTTGTCCCTTAGTTTTTCATGTATCCATTGCCTCATGCTTAGATTAAGGGATAATATAATGGTTATTTTAAATATATGTTATTCTTATTTATTTTATTTTATTTATCTAATAAAATTAATTCTTGTCAAGAAACAAATATAACATTTGGAAGGAGGTTGTGAAAAATCATGAAAGTTGAGTATATAGTTTATCATTAATTAGGGTGCATACATTAGAATTCATTAATTCATTTTATAGAAAATGAAAACCTAAAATGCATATCCACAATAGTTCAACACAAAGTGATCATGACAAGAAGGTTGTCACAGTGAAGAGTGTTAGTGTATCAGATGCATATCTTTATTGAAGATTAATTTACTTACTTGTCCTCTTTCTTTTGTGGATTTTTTTACGAAAGGTATTATCCACATAAATTCAATGTTCATGTGGGTTTTTTATTTTATTCTTATTTTTTATCTAATGAAATCACATATTATAATCCTTGGACAGAAAATTATATTTTATATTTATATACACTTGTAATATATGTTTTTTTTTTTTGATGAAAGTGGCAAAGCCACTAAACAATTTTATTAATATAAAAGAGTTTACAAGAAAGCCTAGTTCGAACGAGCATACTAGTAAGAAAGAATCAGGCAAAGAAAAACTCTGGTTATAGCTCTTGATCAAAACCTCATATATGAATGCTAGTTTAATATCACCCTATACATGAAAGGAGACCAAAAACCCAGCACTAAACCAAGAAGTCCGACAAAACACCCCCCCACAATGGCCAAGCCACAATATTACAAGCAAAAAAACCCATAAGAAAATTACATCATGACTTAAGAAACCATGTACTTGAACTTTCATCTAGAAGCACATCAAAGAAAGACTGAGGAGCATCATCTCTACTTAAAGGAGGAGGAATTATCTATAAAGGCTCTACTAAATGAGGGGATCCAGAAACCGACACTCGAATCTCCAAGAGAGAGTGAATCCTAGTGAAAACATCAAGAGTGACAACCAAGTAGAGAGGAGGAACATGGTCGATTAACCTTTAAAATTGCACAAGAGTATCCTCATAACAGTCTCCAATTAAACCACACCTGGCTACAAAAAGAAATTCTCCACACCATCCATTAGCAAGAAGCTCAGTAATAGGCAAGAAACCACCATAAGGAAGCAAACCATAATCAAATTGTAAAGAGATAAAGCAAATTCCACATCATTATAAGAATAGAATGATGAAACCATGAAGGAATCAGCCATAGTCTGAACCATAAGAGCATCCAAAAGAAAATCTATACAAATAGTCAAAAAACAAGAGACCATCTCAGATATATTAGCATTTGCATTCTCCACCATCCAATGTTTACCCACCACCTTCCTAACTGCATAGGCAACCTCAAGAGTACACAAATTGAAAATTCAACCAAGTTTCTCATCATCATATGCATGTGGATCACGAAAATCACCAAATTTTTGAGGAACACAAACTCTGTAACAGGCTTTGGACTAAGCTATTGACATAAAGAACTGCAGAGCCTATTCTTAAATGAATGAAACTTTAATGAAACAAAACCATATTGCCAGGATATATAAAAAACATACCTCATTAATGGTGGTATCATATCATGAAGTGTCTGAAAGTAGTAATCAACATGCCATACAAGCCAAGAGAGTCGACTCAAGCAAAATATCGAGTACACACAAGTACAATTAAAACACATTATCTCCAGAGATACGACCAACTCAAAGAAAGTCTAAACAATCACCATGACACCAAACAATCCCCAAGGGTACTGTTGTGACAAGACTAGATAGTAGTACATCCAATTTAATCTGACAAGCAATCACTAAACATTACAAGCTTAGGATAGATGGGTACAATAGGAACAATGAGGACCATCATTAAAAATGATGACAATTAGAGCCCAAAAAAGTAAGTTCAGCCTTACATGGAGTAATCATCACAATACCAAACAGATTAGGAAGAAACCCCCCAAAGGCACCACCCCCTAATATTGCACACTTGATTGCATAACATCCAGGAAAGTGTGATCTTACATTCATGCTTGTCATGACATATAAGAAAAAAACACCACCCTCAATGCTAAACAAACCAGTATACAACCTCAGGGGGGGTGCCACCCGAGGATTTAATTATATATAACCTTCAAACAAGATATCGGAATAATAGAAGGAGCAACCTCAAAAAATTCAGATTGGTCATCAATTGCTTTGTTAGCAAGGAAATCAGCAATGCAATTAATTTCCCTGTAGCAATGGGAAATAGTGAACGAACTGAAAAAATGTAATTGTTCAAGAATGTGATCTAATAAATATTGAAGTTGCCAAGAGGAGAATTTTTGTTAGAGATGGCATGAAAAGTCACCATAGAGTCTGTTGGAACCCTAAAATTTGCAATTTTTAGAATTCCAAATTCCAAGACAAGGAGCAAGAAAAATTCTAAATATATATATACATATATATATATATTGAATAGGTACAAGTAATATATTTTATATTTGTTGCACAATATGAAACCATAACATAAACACAATAATGGGCATAAAAAATGGAGTGTGAAGCACCAAAGGGGGTATTTACATCATTTAAAGACCATTTATCCATTATATACCTATAAAATAGCCTTAAAATACCTCTAATATGCCTAAGCAACTTGTAAAGTGACAATTAATTACATAAACTAAGGCAATTTCGGGATTTGGAATTATTTTTATTTAAAAGGGGGGTGTCTTTTCACCCAAAGGGGTATGAAAACCATTCAAACACATATATATGTGTGATGTAAAATGTAAAGAGAGAAGAGAGGAGAGATACAAGAGGTGGAGGCAATTTTGTACTTTTAAACTTTTTATCAAAAATAACTAGTTGCATTTTCTTTCTCATATGTGTTGAGAGTTAACATATTTTTAGAAGGCAGTTGCTTATGATATTATCTAAAAGTGGATAAGGTTATTCGTGTTCTTCCAGTAAAATTTTGTGTTTTATATTGTAGATTTGGATCAAAAAGATTTACTCGCGAATTGTAATTGTTCCTTGTATTTCTTCCTTGGATGGTCTCTTAAAAGTTAGGGTTAAATTCATTCAAGCAGTTTACAATATAGACATTGAAGTAGAGCTCATAAGAAATAGTAACTGACAGACTCATCGAGAGGTGGTGGGATTAAAAAATGTCTCATAAGTTTACACAATAAGTCCTAAAGAAATATAAGACTCTGTAGCCCAAATAGGAGGAAAGGCACTGATCATTTGTAAACAAACCCTTTAACCATACCAATTACCCTTTACCTTTAAGCATTAGGATTAGTAGAGTAGGTATAGTAGGTAATTTAGCGAAAGTGTAACATATATACTTTTGTAAGATACATAGATCAATACACACATCTGAAATCAGTTTGTTTAAGAAACTTATGCCATTCTGAGACTAGGAGATATCAGATTAAGACACTAAATCTGCTATAAAAAGCATTAGTTGAAGGAACAACTAGTGAGTAGGTATACCCACCTAGGTCCTGTAGAGCCTAAAGTGAGAGAGTTAGTAACCAAATAGGTTCACTCTATAAGTTGGCCAAGTCAATTGGAGGGTTTGATCATAGGAGTTGGCATTTCCTTAGAACCTATCCAATCTGTTGATTTGAGACCCAACAGAGTCACCGTAGAGTCACCTTCAATTATAATATCTCTAATATTTAAAGGCATGGCTAGATACAGACCAAATGATAAAGCACGAAACTCAACTACATTATTATATCCAATGCCAATAAATTTGCAAGCAGCTCTAATGATGTTTGAATTATGGTAAAAAATAACTACACCAATCCCTGATTTCCCAAGGTTACCTTTGGAAGCACCATCATAATTAAGTTTAAACTTGCAATGGGGGGAGGAGTCCATTTAGCATTTCTTCTTTATAAAATAAAGGACAGTCCCATAGACACCGAACCATGAGAGGGAATGACTTGGAGGGCCTTCCAATTCCTAGTAACCTAATTGTCCCAATGTGAAAAGGAACAAAGATTATCCAGATTCCTAGAAATGAAGGAGAGTACTACTTCAGATATAGAAGATTCAATTTTGGCCAAAACATCATCCAAGGAAGAAAAATTATTTTTAAAGATTATGTTATTTCTCTCAAGCCAAATATTCCAAATAACAATAGAAGGAGCTACCACCCAGATACATGCATAAAACAAGCAGGAGAAAAGTAAAGTCTAAGCCAGGAACTAAGAAAGTAAGACAGGGCATAAGACAGAATACCAACCAAGATTATTAAAGAGCCAATACCAGTAACCCAAAGAAAAAGAACAATGAACAAACAAATGGTCTGAAGATTCCATAAAGAGACCACAAAACACACAAGGGAATACAACTGTAATTCCAAGTCTATCAAGCCTCATCCTAGTAAGAACTCTATCTTGAACTGCTAGCCATGCAAAACCTCTAGCTTTGGGGAGACAAGTTGAGTGCCAAAAAAGCTTAGAAGGCCATGAAGAAAAAAAATAAGGGGGAGATAATGACTTGTAATATATGTTACCATAGTAGTTTCACCTTATTTCTCAACAATTTCAATAGTACTATTTTATTTTTGCCCCAATAGTAACAAAATTTGCCACTATTCAAATTGACAATTTTGATATTTTCAAATATAAAAAAAAGAGTGGTATTCCAGCTTCCCATATGATCTAATTTGTAATGTCTGAGCCTATATTTTTCATCTTAAGTGTATTCCTTTCATCCTTGTTACTTTATATTCATGTTTTACAACCATTTAAGAGAAACCGAGTCATTTTATTTTTAATGATCCATTCTTCATTTTGAGAAGAGTGGCTAAGAATCCACTTCTCACATCTTGAAGTCCATTACACTAATTAATCCTTCATCACCATTGCAACCCATTCTTTGTAAAAAATTTAATATCGTCATCATTCAAAACCAATCCAAATTGGTATCTAATTCCAATATTATAGCTTGCACTACAATTCAAAGATCCACCACTCCCTCTTTATCTTATTTCATTCTCTTTGAAATCCATCACCCTTACTCCCCCTATTCTAGGAATTCCATTGTGACTATCTTGGACCACAATGATTAATATATATAATTTGTGTTTTATCCTAGGGATGAATCTCAAAGTTCTTACATCATTATCTATTACTCACCTCCAAATTTGCAAGCACGTGACCAACAAACTAGATAATTTAATGTTGTGATTATTTTGTGTGATTTTTATTATTGATTTTTTGTATATATTTGGTGTGTTAATCTATTTATATTAACTTAGGTTAATTTATATTAATAATAAATATTTTGTTAGATTTTCTGTGACTTTGCTTATTTTTTTAATTATTTTAATCATTTCTAAGAGATCCAAATCTTTTTCAAATCATTTAGACCTTTCTAGAGATCTATATCAAAGGAATGCCCTCTATCCTTCCCCTCATAGGTTGCGATTTAATATGCTAGTATTTGTAGACACCTAAATCTGATTAATCTAATTGATTGAATTTAGCTATCCTAAGCACTTTTAAATTAAATAATTATGCATTATTTAATTTATTAGTGTTCCCTCCTTCTAACTGATTAATTTTATTAATTACGCTATAGTCCCTTTTAATTAATTATTTGACAACCCAAAATCATCTAATCAATTAAATATTCCCCCTCCCTCTATTAAATAAATGAAATACATGATTTGATTATTTAATTCATTGTTGGTCTTTTCCTCTAATTATAGAATTAATTAACTAAAAAAATTAATCCTATTTCCTCACATGTCTCCTAACCTAAACCCCCCCATCTAACCCTTGTACTAGATTAACCCATGGGTTCTAACCAACCCTATCCACATAACCAACCATATCCATTCTAATCTCCCCCTGACATGTGTAAACACATTCCTAATATCTTTAATATTTGGAAGAGAATCTCAATCATTTGGATAGTTATCTCCTAAATAGACATGTGTCCTTAGGGACACATGTCACTCCTCTCCTTGACATTTGTCCTCCTCAAAGACACTTTTCATCCTTGGTTGAGTGAATCCCATTCCACATGGCACCTTGAGGATTTCCACTTCTCTTCTTTGAGGAAAAATGTCTCATTTTCAAACCCTCTCATCCTCCATCCAAATCCTATTTAATCCCTCCATTTCCTTTGCAATTCATCCACTATTTCATAATCATACAGTCATAATGCCAAAATAACTTCTCACTTTGCATAATCATTTTCATCAATTGCACCTTGCATAAGCAATCATGAAGCAAAATTGAGCATCCACAATGCGGTGAGCACACATCAAATTGGAGAACAATCAAATTGAAGGAATATTCATTTGTATTTGTATTGTTGTATTTCATTTGATAATTCCAATTTATTTTTTAAAGTGTTCTCATCTTGAGTGTTTGAATGGATTTTGTGTTTTGCTTAGATTATTTTTTATTATAGAACAAATAGGTTTTGAAGGGACCCAAAATTCTTTAACAAAGATCTAAAACAAAATGATGCGTAAAGATATACCCATTTTTAAATAGCAGCCAAAAGTTAGCAAAAGACCAGCAAAAAACCACAAACCACCAAAAGAACAACAAAAAGTAAGAACTATTGCCATTTGGCATTATAACAGACAAGGAGAGATTGTTGGCATTCCAATAAGGATATTGAGAAGGTTGTTGATGATTATGGATATAACTGATTAAGGATGTTTACTGTCTTAATATTATTATTTTGTCATTGATGTCAAGAAATTGATTTTCTAATTCAGTATGATGTTGCCATATCTTGAGAAGTATGATTTGATGAGTATAAAGATGTCGGTAAAAGACACAGAAAGAATATGATGAATAAGGGGAGAAATAAGTTATTCAATGGGCAACTATTACCGAGTTAGACAATGATGAGATCTTGATGATTAGATTGTTTTGATATCCTACATATGTTATTGATTGAAAGGTTAATACTATACTATGTTACCGAGCAAAGAACCTAGTCGGTAAACCCAGAGGTTATCGCTATCGGTTAATGAAGGCAAAATATCTACCAAGTGAAGTTTAGTATTTATCGAGTTGCAACCAAGTAATAACATAATGCATTAAATGATTACATGCATTATTTAATGAAGGAAGCTGATGAGCTGGCTATGATTAAATGATTGGTATGCCGTGAATGAAGTTTGTTAAAGAATCTATGGCAAAGGAAAATCGACAGGAAGATCTCCAGCTTAGATTGAACCGCAATACCCTAGCACAAGTTCCAAGAAATATATGCAAGTTCAAAGGCGGGGTAAAACATTTTCAGATCAAAGGATACATTAAACCTGGACAAAGTTTGAAGATCTGATGGCTATGATTGATCATGGGAAATGTGATCAAGGAGATTAAGTGGTTGGCTAATTGTTTATAAATAGGGAACTATTGATAAACAATGTATGTGGGCAAGTGTATGCACAAGGATGCTACACAGTGATTACCGAGCACAGAAGCTTGAAGACCTATTTTGAATAACAGAGTATAGAGCCCAGCAGATGGACAAGATTAGTTTTATGTCTATATTGTATTGAGAAAATAAGAATCTACTTTAGCATTTTAGATGTGAAGTTGCAGATAGATTTTTTATTACTATTATTTAGTGAAGTGACAGAAAATCTCTTAACCGAGTGGACTTAACAGTCTTATTTGTAAAACCCTCTAGCAAGGTGACATTCTAATTGAGTGTTTGAAATCCTTTAACAAGGTCACTTCTAACAAGGTGAAGATCCTAACAGATCTGAGGGAAATCCCTTAACCGGGTCACATCTAGCAATGTGTTTGTAATCTTTAACAGGATTTTCTTTTAACCGAGCATACTCTAGAAGAGTATATTTCTTAGTGGGTCCAAAATCCCACAGTGGTTTTTCCCTATTTGGGTTTCCACATTAAATCTGGTGTTATGAGTGTTATGATGTTTATATGCTTTTGAGTTTGCATGCTTAGCAGTTTTGGTTATATTACTGAAGTATATGTTACCGAGGTTGAATCTGATGTTTTTATGAAAGATTAAGTTTGTATGATTCACCCCCCCCTCTCATCTTATTAGCTTGGCATCTATACTTATCTTTAAGTATCAGAACTATCAAGAACTAGTACAAATTTTTAAGGGCCTCCACGGCCTTAGCTTCTAGTTGATTCATGTTGAGAGAAATTTTCTTTAGATCCTGAACATCTTGATTAGGATATTTCTTCATCAAGTTAGCTATGGTTCTCTTTGAAGTCCCAACTGTCTCTTCCTATTTCATCTCTATGGTATCCACATCTAGAATAACCCCTTCTTGATGGAGAATTTCAAATTTTCCAACCATGGTGTTTATCCTTTCAGTTGAGTTCTTCACCACCTTGTGATTGTAAGTAACCAGAGAGATAAGGTTCTCATTAACTTTCTAGAATTTACTCTCCAATTGAATCAATCTACCTTTGTACTCTTTCTTAAGTTTTTCCTCCAGGATTGATATTTTCTATCACAATCTTTCTTCAGATCACTCACTATGCTCACAATTTTAAGCATGGAATCAACAATTGATCTCCTCTAGTCCATAGTTCAGTTTTCTACTCCTTGGTTATCCTATTTGCTAGTGATTTCCTAGAGTTTGATGTTAATATCCTTGATTTCATGGAATGTCCATTTAAACATCCTAAAATTATCCACAGTTGATTCTCAAGCGATGGCCAAAACATCATCAAGGTTCTCTCTATCCAAGGTAAGAAAAAGGGATTTAGGATTAAGATTATTAGGGAAGCAGGGTCTATCAACCCTGTTAGGCAAGGGTTCAATCTTGTCCAAGATAGAATTGTGGGAGGGCAGAGATTTAGAGAAAGAAAGGGACGCAAGGGATGCTCTGCCTATCTTATCTCTATGGCCTTTCTTCAAGGAAGAGTCTGATCCAAAACTAGAATCCTCCATCTCATTGTTCCACTCCTCCTCATCAGAGGAAAGGATAACATGATCATCATCCTCAGACTCAGATGAGGCTTTAAGAACCATAGACAATGGAGAGAGGAGGGTTTTAATATGTTCATGAATAAAAAATAACAAACCCCTACGAAGGACGAGATTTTTCTTGTTCTTCCTGTGATCTCTAATGCTAGCATTGAGAGAAGCAAGAAAAAAGGGAAAATATATTTTCTCTTTATGCCTAAAGTGGTTCAACAAAACAATGTGATGCCCAAAGGCCCTAGTATATCTGCCATCTAGGGTAACATACTTTATTAGAACAAAAATAACAAAGCGCCATATGGTTTTCATTTTACCCATATCATAGCTGTTATTATCCACTTTAGCCAATTTCTCTCTTTTCTTCTCATTTCTAGGAAATCTTTTCACCGCAACATCTGACATTTTCCTGTCTATAAAATTTAGCTTCGTCCATAGAGAGACCAGTGACCTTGGAAATCAGCTTCTCTTCAATCTCGACCTTCCTTCCACCAATTTGGATTTTATCATCCTTCAAACCATTGGCAAATTTCTTAGTGACACTAGCATCAACACCATGCAATCTCTCAATGAAGGGGGTAAGCTCACCAGGATCCAAGATGTGCCATATGGTTTTATTCTTCTTGATATCATCAACATTTAGGGGTTCAACCCTTTTCCTTTCACCTCCCATAGTAGCAGAAAGGGCGGAAAAAGAAGATTAAGGAGACTCTAAAGGAAACTAAAAAATATCCAGAAAGTGTGCCAGGCTGAGGAGAATCACAATAAATCAGCACATTGATTAATAAAAGCCCGAACCATCATTTTGAGAGGTGACATAAGCATTTATTAGAAAAAGGTTGGCTTATCTTGCCTGGGATAAATAATGTAACATCAAGACCTTGACATCAACCAAGATGCAATCACCAAATCTCCAGAAATTTTCATCATTACTATTAACACCCACATTGGCAAAGTGATCGACCAAACCATTAGCTTCACGTCGGGCATGGGAAATTTTAATTTTTTGGAATAACCTTTGATGAGCTCAAATAATGGCTCAATTTTGTCTATGTTCTCTATACTTTTACTAGGTTTTGACAAGGGTTTAGATACCGTCTAAGTCTTGAAACTCTGATCTTGTTATATTTTCATGAACTTGACAAAATGGCATTAACTTATCTTTAAATATATTCCTTTGGGTGAAAATTATAATTAATGATAGAATGGCCTTGCTATGTGATTTATCTATATTAATCTTGCATGTAGTTAGATAAATGGTATTATGACATAGAATAGATATACCTTTGTTTTGTACATGCTAATGGTATGATGCAGGAGTTAATGAAGAATAGGAAAATGTCAAATATTCACAACATGGGAGTTCATGTTAGTTGGTTGGTTGAAGTCAAAGTCTCAATAGGATGAGTGTTGAAGGAGTCAACATTCGGTTATATACAGCTCAGAGAGTATAATTATGAAACTTTGGTATTCTTGTTTATTGGTGAGTAAATATAGGAGGGATAGTTATGCTAGATTTCTTCTATAGTTGAAACAACTTAATTGTTTCCTATTCGGAGTGTAACTCCCTATCCTCTTTCTTATGTCCTAATAAATGGCATCCTCCTAATGTTTTGGGAGTGGACTTTCTAGTAGTTAGAGTTAGTTAGGATTTTCCTTATTATAAATAAGTTCAAATATCCCTTCTTAGGGACGATGAACATCATCTATTGTAATTTCTCAATCTTTCATTATAGAATAGTTTTCAGCAAATACTATAATGTAACAAGTGTTTTCAAACTAATAAGACAATACTCCAGTTTTTAATACTTATTTAAGTTTTGTGAAGACTTTCTAAGGAGGCCCACTTTAGAGGAATTACGCCCTTTGTGTTTAGCAGTTATTTTCCTTTAGTATTTAATTTGTTGTCCTAACAATTGACTATTCCTATAGCTATTGGAAGTCATCCTTTGATTGTTCCTACAGCCAAGGAAGACACAGTAGATTCCTACCTGCTTGCTATGGGCCAAGTTTCTATTTTTATGAATTCAAGGTAGTTCCTATTCAAGCATTTCAGTTATTTATTTTGAGAAACATTCTCATTTTAGTAGAATGACTACAATGAGGACTCTAGTGCATATACCTTGTTGACTCATTTCAAGTATGTGTCATAATGTTTCATCCACGTCTGTCATAAAATCTTATGTCAACAAATCTTTTTGAAATATACCAATGTCATTTATGATAGTCTGTATTAGGTGATATGACCTCCCTTTTTAAAAAATTGCATGCTTAAGCCTAGTTGTACTGACACCGCCAACATTTTAAGTCATAATAGCCTTCTATAATAAATTTAATTATCATTATTATGTGATAAGCCAAGAAATACAAATTTGAAGGGTTTTGTGTTGGCGGAAGGTCAGAAGTTGCAGGAAGCATTTGAATTTTTAGAACAATGCTTTCATAAATCAGAAGCATATAGCTAAAGGTAAACCATGGGAGGGTCTCTTATCATAATTAAGCCTACAAGTCATACCATACTTCTGTAGGATCAAATTTTTGAGCCAGAATTCAAACAATGTAGTTAGATGGATTATTTCCTGAAGCTTAATGGGTTTGACAATGACATTGCTTTAGAATTTGCTCAAACATTTTCCAATGGTGAAGCAATGGTAAAGGACTGAAAGTAATTTCTACAGAAGAATGAATAGCAGAGGTCTCAGGACTATCGATGGAAGGGGGAAAATATATTGAATCTAAAGATGCTAGGTCTACTAGGGTGGAGTTCTCCAGACCCCATGACCCTCCTCTTAATGTGGGTGAACATTGGACTAGGAGACTTTCCTTGCCAAAAAAATGGAAACAAGTAGCAGTGTACGTGATCAAATATCTTACATGTGAGGACAATCCTACCTCCATTCTCTTCATTTCAAACTACTAAGTCACCTGAGACATGGTCGAAGGATGAATGTGCCAAATGTCTTATATAATTTACTCTCGGTCATGATAGCTGAAACATAGAAAGATAGGTCAAACTTTGTCTCTCATCATTGTTTGATTAAATTTCTTGTAGAAAGGTCTTTACAAGATGTCTCCCAGATGACTTGGGATGAATTTGTGGCAATAAAGAAATTTAAGGTAACAAATTCTAGAAGTAGGGGTCAATCTTCAAAATCAAGGGTTAGGGCAACAAAGAAAATTGTTAAATTGATCCCTGGAGCTTCAACATCTAGGGTTGTCTCTGCTACAAACTCTCCTGTAGCAAAATGTTTATCTAGTAATACAAGTGAATCTTCAGCAGACCCCAATGTCAATATTCAAACTGAAACTCCAAAAAGGACTAGGGTTGTTGTCCAAGGAGAAAAGTAAAACAAAAAAAAAGAAGCAACAGGGGAAGGGACATAGAAACAGAAGATAGAAAAGGTAACCCTAAGCCCTAGGAAAAGTAAAAATGAAGAGGGAAAGTCACCTACTATCACTACTTAGGATGATACATTTGTAAAAATACTTAAATATGCTAAACCCTCCACAACAGTTGAGAAGACACCCCGAAAAATAAGCCACGGGCTCAAAGGAAAACCTAGGAAAATGAGACATAATAAGCCTAGGATAAGAATTCAAATTGACTCTTCAGGGTCTGATCACTCTACCCCTAGTGCAGAAGAAGAGGTGGCACACAATGAGGAAATGAGAAATTTATCTCCAGAGAATGAAGGTCTAGTAATGGAGGAAGAACAGCTTCAAGGGGATATAGGTTTGAGTGGCCTTGTTGGTCTATTTGTTGCAGTAGAACAAATGACCAAGCAAGAACCAGGAAAGGAAAAGGAGAGTTAGTTCAGAAAAATCCCCCTGTTGAAAGACATAGACCTACTCTTTTTTCATGGATGTCTATAGCTTTGGATTTATATAAGGATATGTTAGATAAAGAAGAAGAATGCAATAAATAAAAACTTAAGTTGCAGGAAATAATTAGTCAGAAAGATGAAGAGATTGAGAAGAAAAATAAAGAAATTGTTGCATTACAGAATAAGGTGGATAATATAGTAACTATGATACCACAAATTATAGGATGCAAAACACCACCCCAAGTGTATGCCATGTATCTAAAAGAACTCAATATCTCTTTCAAATTGTCAAAGATTATTTCAAACTTAGATCATTCTATTGAAACTCCTCAAGATTTTTATCGTATGTATCAGTCCTCTCCTACAACAACAAAAAATTTGCTTTGTGAGTTTTATCTTCACAATTATGCAGTTCCTAATGATAATTATTGGAATCTGATGCAGAGGCCTTCTTACACCTAAGGATAAGTCCAAAAGGTTAGGGTCTGACCCTTCAAATGAAAAAAATGACCCTATAAGGAAGGACTCCACATCTTAAGGTTTTGAACTACTCTCCACTGCTCAAGCTTAACACCTACTCAAGATGAGTAAATGGCTTCAACTTCTCTAACATGCCTCACCGATGACTCCTTCTCTTAGGGACTTTGGAATTGGTCCATTCATGACTGTTAAGGACTGTTCTAAGCATTGGTATAGGGTTTTGTCTTCAAATCCTTATACCTCCTTTGGAAACCTACCCCTTAGGCTAGTAGCCCTATTTAGCGAGAGAATTAATCTTGACTCCAAATTATTCCACACACTCTGACAAACTACTCACCATTCTAGATACCCTTTATGGAGTTACACTCATCCCCAAAATGGATTGGCAAGATCTGCAACCTAAGGGTCTAAACCCCTTAGAATCCTAGAGACCTAATTAGGGCGATTAGGCCTAATTTAAAAAGCAACCCCCATTACCAGTACCCCAACTACAAAACAAACTTTATGAGAATGTTGGGAATGGTGACTAACCTTTAATTCCAGGTTTTCACGCCTAGAATCCACCGCTATATGGTTTTAGAATGACTGTCCTAATATTGCTCAAGATAGTCACATGGAGATGCCTACCTAGATTCACTTCAAGCGCCTCACAACCAAGCCTTCCCTAAAAAACCCCATAAAATCCTTAAAGTAAAATGACCAATCTTGCACTCCACCAAAGGAATTAACTTCTAGAGGAAGGAGATGCAAGATATGGCCATTTTCAAGTAAAACCCTAGCCAAGCCCTTATTTTTTGGGTTACAGTCAGAAAAATGGAGGGTTCTCCCTACTCAGAAATGATCAAATCCTCAGACCACCACAAAATAAAAACTAGTTCATTCCTCCATCTAATCTATGAATGGTTTTGTTCAATTCAAACTGGTCAAGGACGTACAACCTCTACAAACTCAGAATTTCTGGGAAAACTTAGTTTATTCAGTGTTTATTTACTTCCAAACTTCAATCCAAAGTCACACCAACCTTTGGAATCATATCCACAAGGTATATAGCCCTCTCCAATGATTATCGACCTAATTTGAAATATTTTGGAGCCGTTGAGAGGCTTACATCAACCAAACTTTGAAAAGTTGCACTTTTGCACTCAAAAATTGAATTTTTGCATTAAAAGTTGTCAAAATATCTAAGGTTGGGATCCACACACTTGGATCAACCAAACACTCCTCAAACATCCTAAAATCCTATCAAACACAAAACCAAACATTATACTACCCCTATTGACCACATTGTCCCAATTGGCTTATCAAATTGCCTAATTAGTGACCTGGGTTTACATGGTGAAGTCTTTATTGAATACATGAAACTTGCATAAACACAAGACACTAAGACAACCACTAAGACCCTAATATTCATCCTCAGAGCCATGATTTTCTTGTTGAAGAGGTGGTCCTACACCATACTCCCCGGGAGAAGAGATCTCAAGCCCACTTAAGATCAGAGTTTGTAGGTCTTCACCATGGTTGGAAATTTGTTTATCTATCATCCACACTACCTTAGAGTCTAGTTTTCCCTACCAAGCCACTAAATACTCAATTTAATCCTTGTTCCTCATCCTCTTTGTGACTCTAGTGTCTAAAACCTTGCTCAACTTTGGTGAATCATGCCTTGGAATATCATTGTTTGTTGCAACCTACATTGGTTCCTCCACTTCATTTCTATCACCTTTGAAAAGTGTAAGATCACACATATTGAAAATGGTTGACAATCCAAGATCAGGAGGAAGTTGGATTTCATAGGCATTTTGTCCATATTTCTTCAAAATTTGACATGGTCCAATCTTCCTTTGCATGAGCTTGGTGTGCTTACCTTTTGGGAGTCTCTCCTTCTTCAAATGTACCCATACCAAGTCCCTAACACTAAACTACGCATCCCTCTTTATGTTATCATCATAAGCCTTGTACTTCACTACAGATTGTTGGAGATGATACTTCACTTGGTCATGTACCTCCTTGATGGTTGATGCAAAAGCTTCACCATCTGCACTAATGGTTTCTTCCTTGGGAAAATCCCTCAACTCTAATACACCCCTTGGGTGGATGCCATACACAATTTGGAAAGGAGACTTCCCAGTGCTTCTATTTATGGTGTCATTGTATGAGAACTTTTCTTGTGACAATATGTTGTCCCATTTTTCTCCATGTTGTCTAGTCAAACATCTTAATAGGTTTCCTAATGACCTATTGACAACTTCAGTTTTCCCATTCGTTTGAGGATGGTCGGCTGATGAGAAAGCTAGGTTAGTTCCCAACTTCTTCCAAAGGGTCCTCCAAAAATGACCTATGAACTTCACATCCCTGTCTGAAACTATGTTTAGAGGCAACCCATGTATCTAGACTATTTCTTTGAAAAACAAGTCTGCAACATATGAGGCATCACAAGAGGTTTTACATGGCAAGAAATGAGCCATTTTGCTAAATTTGTCCACCACTACAAAAACACTATCAAAACCTCTCCTTGTCCTAGGCAGACCCAACACAAAATCCATGCTTATGCTTTCCCATGGCCTAGAAGGAATTGGTAAGGGTTGGTACAAGCCTTCATTGCTGAATTTCCCCTTGGCTTTTTGATAGTTTACACGTCTCCACAAACTTCCTTACATCTGTCTGCAACTTAGGCCAGTAGTAATGTCTTTTCACAAGGTCAAGTGTCTTCTCATGACCAAAATGACCTACCATTGATCCACAATGCTTCTTCCTAATGATATTCAATCTCATTTAACACTTAGGAATGCATAACTATCCACCTTTAAATAGCAATCCATCTTGTATCATAAATTCAGAAAATTCAACATGATACCGGTCACCAGAAGTTTCACATACCTTGTATATCTCTCCATGGTCTTCATCAACATCATACATATTCTTCAAGGAGTCAATACCAACACTTTCCATCTTGATTTGATTGATGGTTAAGACCCTCCTGCTCAAAGCATCTGCAACTTTGTTCTTGACCCCCTTCTCATGCTTGAGGTTGAAGGTGAAAGCTCGTAGGGTCTCTACCCATTTCATGTGTCAGTGGTTTAACTTCTCTTGACTATTTATGAAGCTTAGTGTCTGGTTATCAGTAAAAACTATGAATTCCATAGGCAATAAATAGTGCCTCGATTTATCCAATGACTGAACCAAAGAATACATCTCCAAGTCATAGGATGAGTATCTCCTCTTGGAATCATTTAGTTTTTCACTAAAAAAGGAAATTGGCCTTCCTTCCTGACTAAAAACTGCCCCAATAGCCATGTGGCTTGCATCACATTCCACCTAAAATATCCTCTTGAAGTCTGGTAAAGCAGGACTGGTTGTTCTACAACTTTATCAAGGTTTCAAATGAGTCATATGCCTCTTTGGTCCAACTAAACCTACACTTTTGTCCTCCCTTTATGGTGTCAAGCATTGGTGCACAAACATGACTAAATCCCCTTATAAACTTTCTATAAAAAATTTCTAAACCATGGAAACTTCGGACATCATTCATAGTTTTAGGTGTAGGCCAAGACAATATGGCACTTACCTTCTCCTGGTCCATTTTCAACTCATCTTGTGAGATTACAAAACCCAAGTAGATGATTTCCTCCTGCATGAACAAACACTTATCCAAATTTATCATTAGTTGCTCTTCATGTAACCTTTTGAGGACCATATCTATGTGTTTGAGGTGTTCTTCCCTTGAGTGGCTAAGGATGATGATATCATCAAGGTATACTATCACAAACTTTCCTATGAACTCCACCAAGATCTCATTCATCAACCTCATAAAGGTACTAGGGGCGTTGGACAACCAAATGGCATGACATTCCACTCATAAAACCCCTCATTGGTTTTAAAATTTGTTTTCCATTCATCCCTTGGCCTTATTCTAATCTAATGGTATCCACTTTTTATATCCATTTTGGTGAAATGTTTAGCACTCCCCAAGCAATCAAGTAAATCCTCTATCCTAGTTGGGAACCTATACCTTATAGTTATTTTATTGATGGCCCTTGAGTCTATGCATAGCCTCTGAGTTTCTTCTTTCTTGGGTGCAAGGACAACAGGTACTGCACATGGACTTAGACTTTTGCCAACTATCCCTGATTCAAAAAACTCCTCAATTTGTCTAGCCATCTTTGCATTCTGATCTGCAGTAAGTTTGTATGCTGCTTTATTTGGTAAGGTAGATCCAGGGATCATATCTATGCAATGACTTATGTCTCTTATGGGTGGAAGGGATCTTGGCATTCCAATCTGAGATGATGCCTTTGTACTTGTCAAGTAACTGTCTGACTATAGGGTCTATGTGCCTTTGTCCTTATTCTTTCATCTCTGCAAACTGCTCCTTATTTGTCACCTTGGACTTGGGAATGAGGGCATAACAAATTGTATCCTTCTCTGTAATCTCCTTCATGAACTATTTGCCTTCTATCAACAACACTTTGGCATCCTTTCCCTTATGTTTTATCTCACTCTCCATCAAAGGTAAAATTTCTATCACCTTGCCATCCTTGGTGATTGAATAGGTGTTTCTAATCCCATCATGGTAAGCCTTCAAATTAAACTTCCATGGTATCCCAAATAGGAGGTGGCATGCATCCATCTTAGCTATATCAAATAGCAATCTATCCTTGTATGATTCAATCTGAAACTCCACCCATGCTTGGTCTTCTACAACTAAATGTTGACCTTGGGTGAGCCATGGGAACTTATAGGGGTAAGGATGTGGCAACCTTCTCAACTTAAGCTTCTCCACCATTTCAAGTCACACAAAATTTTCAGTAGACCCGAAGTTTATCAAGACCTTGCATACCTTTCCTCCTGCCTTGCAGGTAGTCTTGAAAAGAGACTTTCTTTGTTGGGGCTCCTTGGCTGGTACCTTCATGGTGGTTACTACTCTCATCATCATTAGAGCCTCTCCTACTTCAGGGTAGCCATAGCTATCAGGAGCATTAACACTTTGATAGGTGTTTGCACTTGCCACACTTTGGCAATTAGATTCTTGCACCAAATTGCTCCTCCTTTCTCCCATGGAGCTTGTAGATTTCTCTGGACACCTATTGGCCATGTTCCCTTCTTGGTTGCAGTTGTAGCATCTAGGAGTTCCTCTACCTTGGGATCTTCCTCCAAATAATGGTCTTCTACCCCTAAAGTTCCCTCTTTGATTCTAGCCTCCTCCTTGGTTATAACTACTCTCTCCTCTGGTGCCTTCTTGATTAGACTCACCTTGGTATCCAAAACCATTTCCTCTACCTCTGAAAGGGCCTCTTCCCCCTCTTTATTTTCTCCCTTTGCCTCTGCTATTTTGTTCTTGCCTTCTCTTTAGCTTCTCCTCCACCTTGAGTGCCAACTGAAAGCACTTTTGGACTGTCTCCGGGGTGTGAAGGTTCAAACCTTCTTGGATGGCAAATCTCAGTCCATTGAGATATCTCGCCACCTTCTCATCTTCACTCTCCTTTACCTTATTCTTCACACACAACTTCATGAACTCCTTTATTTAGGAGCTCACGTCCATCTCCTTATCTCCTTCTGCTTCAAATTATGTCTCCTCTTATGCAATTGGACATTAAAGTCCACTGGAACATAGGCTTCCTTCACCAAAGCCATCATCTTCTTCCAAGTAGCCACCTTTCTCTTTCCCTCTTTCACCCTCTCATCTTGGATGAAAGACCACCAAGTCAGTACAACCCCTTTCATTCTAGATTGAGCCATCTTCACCCTTTGGTGCTCTGGTATGTTTTCACTCTCAAAGACATTGTCCAAGGAGTTTATCCACTCCATCACTGTATCTGGTTCCATCTTACCGGCAAACACTAGTAGATCCAATTTCACATCCATTGTTCTTATTTCCATGGACTTGAGGACACTCATCGGGGTTCTATGGTCTGCAAGAACCTCTAGTTATTCTTTCCTAGGGATCTCCTCTTCATCCCCTTCTTCATCTCCTCCAGAGTCTCTCTCTCCCCTCTCCACTTTTTCCTTCAACTGGTCCATCTCATTTCTCAAGACCTGATTCTCAGCCCTAACTGCTTTTCTCTCTAACATCTACTTCTTCACCAAGACATCAACTCAGCATTGGTCATCCTTGATGGGACATCTTGGGATCCCTCTTCCTCTGACATCTTGTCATCTTCTCCGGTCCAAAGTACACTCCTATGCTCTAATACCACTTGATGCAGAGGCATCCTTACACCTAAGGACAAGTCCAAAAGGTTATGGTTTGACCCTTCAAATGACAAAAATGACCCTACAAGGAAGGACTCCACATCTTAAGGTTTTGAACTGCTCAAGCCTAACACCTACTCAAGATGAGTAAATGGATTCAACTTCTCTAACATGCCTCACCAGTGACTCCTTCTCTTAGGGACTTTGGAATTGGTCTATTCATGACTAGTAAGGACTGTTCCAAGCATTGGTTTAGGGTTTTGTCTTCAAATCCTTATACCTCCTTTGGAAACCTACCCCCTAGGCTAGTAGCCCTATTTAGCGAGAGAATTGACCTTGACTCCAAAATCTTCCACACACTTTGACAAACTACTAACCATTACAAATACCCTTTATGGAGTTACACTCATCCCCAAAATGGATTGGCAAGATCTACAACCTAAGGGTTTGAACCCCTTAGAATCCTAGAGATCTAATTAGGGTGATTAGGCCTAATTTACAAAGAAACCCCCATTACCCGTACCCCAACTACAAAAAAAACTTAATGAGCATGTGGGGAATGGTGAATAACTTTTAAATCTAGGGTTTCATGCCTGGAATCCACCGCTATAAGATTTTAGGATGAGTGTCCTAATATTGCTCAAGATAGTCACATGGAGATGCCTACCTAGATTCACTTCAAGCGCCTCACAACCAAGCCTTCCCTAAAAAACCCCATAAAATCCTTAAAGTAAAATGACCAATCTTGCACTCCACCAAAGGAATTAACTTCTAGAGGAAGGAGATGCAAGATATGGCCATTTTCAAGTAAAACCCTAGCCAAGCCCTTATTTTTTGGGTTACAGTCAGAAAAATGGAGGGTTCTCCCTACTCAGAAATGATCAAATCTTCAGACCACCACAAAATAAAAACTAGTTCATTCCTCCATCTAATCTATGAATGGTTTTGTTCAATTCAAACTGGTCAAGGACGTACAACCTCTACAAACTCAGAATTTCTGGGAAAACTTAGTTTATTCAGTGTTTATTTACTTCCAAACTTCAATCCAAAGTCACACCAACATTGGGAATCATATCCACAAGGTATATAGCCCTCTCCAATGGTTACCAACCAAATTTGAAAGAGGTTGGAGCCATTGAGAGGCTTACATCAACCAAACTTTGAAACGTTGCACTTTTGCACTCAAAAGTTGCATTTTTGCATAAAAAGTTGTCAAACTCTCTAAGGTTGGGATTCACACACTTGGATCAACCAAACACTCCTAAAATATCCTAAATTCCTATCAAACACAAAACCAAAAATTCTACTACCCCTATTGACCACATTGTCCCAATTGGCTTATCAAATTGCCTAATTAGTGACAAGGGTTTACATGGTGGGATCTTTATTGAATACATGAAACTTGCATAAACACAAGACAATAAGACAACCACTATGACCCTAGTCTTCATCCTTAGAGCCATGATTTTCTTATTGAAGAGGTGCTCTTGCACCAGAATCCTTTATTGTATCTAGGTGATATTCATATCAGAGCTCTCATGTCATGGATTCAGAATGAAAATAATTAGGGACAACAGTTTAGAGAATATAGGGAAGAGGAACTTCGGATTCCCCTGTCATTAAGGGTTGAAGCTATAAATCCAAGATGCCTCTACTTTGATTGATAAAAGATTTTATACATAGCTGAATGTAAATCTCAAATCTTATCTCTGATAGAAGAGATATTTTAAGAGTTTGAGCATATGAGTTCTACTAAAGGACAAACAGTAATGGGATATTTAGCACAAAATGGAATAGTTTAACAAAGGAATTGCAGTAGGAAGAATCACATTCCTTCCAAAATTATTATGTAGCTATTAGAAGAGCACCATTGTACATGCATCTGGGTCAATCAAAAAAATAATAATTGGCTTCCTCTCATTTTTCAGCCGCCAATGCTTCTATGGCCAATTCCAGATTGCTAGTAGTATAGGAAAATTTTTTATGAAGTAGCATAAAAAGATAGATGGGACAGATTGGAGAAAAACAAAGGGTTCTAATACAGTCTTGCTAATAAAGGATCAGGCCAGGTTATTCATGGTGATTACAAGTTGCAAGCTAAAATGTGGAACATTGTGCCTATTGGAGGACCAACAACAAGATAGGTTGGGGAGGATGATGAGCTCAAATAATGGCTCAATTTTGTTTATGATTTCTATACTTCTACTAGGTTTTGACAAGGGTCTGCATACTATCTAAGTCTTGAAACTCTAATCCTGTTATGTTTTCATGAACTTGACAAAATGGAATGAACTTACCTTTATATATATTCCTTTGGGTTAAAATTATGATTAATGATATAATGGCCTTGCTATGTGATTTATCCATATTAATCTTGCATGTAGTTAGATAAATGTTATTCTAACATGGTATAGATATACCTTTGTTTTGTACATGCTAATGGTATGATGCAGGAGTTAATGAAGAAGAGGAAAAGGTTAAAGATTTACAACATGGAAGTTCATGCTAGTTAGTTGGTTGAAGACAAAGTCTCAGTAGGATGAGTATTAAAGGAGTCAACAGTCAGTTATCTACAGCTCAGAGAGTGTAATTATGAAACTTCGGTATTCATGTTTGTTGGAGAATAAATCTAGGAGGGATAGTTATGCTAGATTTCCTCTATAGTTGAAACAACTTGATTGTTTCCTATTCGAAGTGTGACTCCCCGTCCTCTTTCTTATGTCATCATAAATGGGATTTTCCCAATGTTCTGGGAGTGGACCTACCAATAGTTAGAGTTATTTAGGATTTTCTTTATTATAAATAAGTTCAAATATCCCTTCTTAGGGATGATGAACACCAGCTATTGTAATTTCTCAATCTTTTATTGCAGAATAATTTTTAGCAAATAATATGTTGTAACAAGTGTTTTCAGATTAATAAGACGATACTCCAATTTGTAGTACTTATTTGAGTTTTGTGAACACTTGCTAAGGGGGCCCACTTAGTATGAATTCCACCCTTTGTATTTAGCAGTTATTTTCCTTCAATATTTAGTTTTTTGTCTCGGCAGTTGACTGTTCTTACTGCCACTGAAAGTCATCATGTGACTGTTCCTGCAGCCAAGGAAGACAAAGTAGATTCTTGCCTTCTTGCTATGGACTGAGTTTTTTATTTTTCCTGAATTCAAGGTACCTAGTTCCTATTCAAGTATTTCAATTATTTATTTTGAGAAACATTTTCATTTTAGTAGAATGACTACAATGAGGACTCTAGTGCATATACCTTGCTGACCCATTTCAAGTACACACCCCAGGTTGACAGAGAAATGATCTTTCACAATGATCATATAACTACTTAGTATGGATGTCCAATCCCTAAGTCGTGGCCTCAGAGTCTAGTTATTAGAATCATTAAGAGAGACAAACAACCTTATGATATCCAAAGATTTATGAATCCATATTCTAATATTCCATGAAGGTTTTTGTTTGCCAATCAAACAGTGAATAATGTTATAAGAATCTCCCTGGAGACAAATTGAATTGGCATTAATGCTTTTGGACAACTTCAATTCACGGTAGGCCACAACAACTTCAGCTAGGTGGTTAGTTTGACATCCCAAGGGGAGTGCCACCACTAAGATTAGCCTGCCATTTTCATCTCTAATCACTCCCCCAAACCAAGTCAGCCCCAGGTTTCCTTTAGCTGCCCCATCAAAGTTAACTTTCACCCATCCAGGTCGAGGAAGGATTTAGTGACAATTATCCCTAGGGTATTTAGCAAGTCTGGGGTCATCGGGCAATTCCAACTTAATATTCCATCTAGATGCAACCCCAATATCATATGAAGAAACACTATTCACCTTGATCCTATGATTAGCCCTAGCAGAGAGGAAAATATTAGAAATGGCCCTTCAGATTTTGTTGAATACAACTTTAAGAGGGGATGCAATGTTCCTAAAGATTATTTTATTACATTCTTTCCATAGGCCCCAAACCAAATTGGTGCAGGAGCACCCTAGGTTTAGCAGGTTCAAAATTGGCATTTTGGTTTTGTTTGATGTTCTTCAATGTAATAAGGTCATTTAAAACTATGTTATGTTTGTTGGAGTCTAATTTAGTTCATTAGGTGAGAGGAAGTGTTTAGTTGTTATTAAAAATGTCAATGTTGCAAATGTTGTAAAATTAAACAATGTGGAATATGAAGGGTCAATGTTGTTCAAAGTGGGAAATTAAACGGTTGTAATTTCAAAGGTAGTTAGTGACTGTTGAGGATCTGTTGAAAAATGTTTAAAAGGCCCTGTATGGTCGAAAACAAGGGGGTTTTTAATGTTTTTAAAAGATTAGAAGCAATAAAATTCTCTCCCTGCATTTTCTGATCATTTTTTTGTTATTTTCTTGATGGATATGGATATGTATGAAATTTTTTACAACCTAAATGTGGTATGGTTGGAAATATAAATGAGTTAAATTTCATTTATTTTTTGTTTGGTTGAATTTCATTAAGTTTGGAGAAATTTATGGCAATTTTAGTGCAGGTTGCCTAGAACTCTACCTAGGGTTACCAGTTTGGGAAAAACTGCATAACTCTTATTTCCATTTTTGAATTTTGATAATAATTTGAGGAAAGTTCTATAATAAATTCCTTTTAATTCTCACTAGATTGATTGGCCTAATTATTTTATCTTTGAAAGTTATAGGTGACTGTTCTTTTCTTTTGCATGCATATTTGTCTAATTAAGCCTAGTCAAGAAACAAAATAATCAAGTTTTGAAGCATTTCATACGAAGGGACCTACCTTGGTTTTGATATATGTTGTATAAGGTCAAAATGGGTATCATAAAATATATTTACATTTTAGATATCATGCTTGCACTGAAAATTATAGCTGGAAACCCCAATTTGCAACTCCTAATTAGGCCTAGTGGAGAAATAAGACAGTCAAGTTTTGAGCCCTTCACTCCAAATTAACCCATATCTATTTCAATATATGTTGTCAAATGATAAAAAGGGTATCCTAAATGGTTCTCAGATTCTATATTTGAGACTTGGTTGGGAAATTATGCTAGAAAAAACCTGTTTGTTGTCCTATAAGGCCTAGTGTCAAATTGTGAAGAAAATCACTTTATTTCAAGTGTTAAGATTTTGGAAAAGTGTTGTTTGATTTGGTTAGAAGAAAAACACCTTGATCTACATCAAAAATGGGGAAAGTACAAGGATTAGAGAATATGCAAGGAAAAATTAGAATTCGACACTCTCCATTGGGCAAGAAACTCTGATAAAGATGTAGGGTGACCCACATCACATTCCTGGTCTACAATAAAGAACCCCAGATCTTAAAAGCATAATAATAGTGAAGAAATATATGAGATTTGGACTCAGCCTCTGATGTAGAGGTATGGTTCAAACAACTTGAAAATGTTCCAAGTTACTCACTTGCTCAACCAAGCAACAAACTCTCCTTTTTAGGGATTCACTCCAACCAAGCCTCACACCTTTAAGAGAACATCCCATCTCACCTATTTCCATCCCCATAACCCCACAATGGGACAATGTGCAAAGTTATCAATATTTGGTTTCAAACCCCACAGGGAAAACTGCTCAAAATGGCTCAAATTGCTCACAACCCCTCCAAATGATTTGATAGGCCTACCAAGGCTCAAAATAGGTTCAATAGGTTCCTAAAAACTCAAATGATTCCCAACAACCCTCTGATTTGGTTGTTCAAGTCCCAAAAGTCACAAAGTGCAAATTGGCTCCTTAGACCTATTAGCCTTCAAAACTCACTTTTTGTCTTCCCACCCAAAAACTCCAAAGGATAGGCCAATATTGTTTGATTTTATTTAACACAAACCTAGGTCAAAACTTTCTACCAAAGTAAAAGTTCTGGAACCTCTTGCAAGTACCATTACTAATGAACCCTCATCTATGGCTAGAAGGGCTAATTTAAGCACTTAACAAAGGAACTACCCTCAAAACCTGCAATTTATCAAGGGAAAAAATTGGAACACCTTGGGGTACCCAAATAATCACCAAATACCAAGTTATAGCTTCTGGTTTGCATTAAAACTAAAGTTATGGGGACTGTTCATGAATTCTATTCAATTCCCACAACCAGTCACATAGAGATGCCTGGCCAAATTTAATAAAATCTCACCCAAAATGCATCCTTTAAATTTGAAACCTTTTTTATATTAACATACAATCCCAAATCCTCCATTTCACCAAGTTTTAAAATTTTCCCATGGTGGATTTGGAAGAAATGGGAAATTGAAGTTGAAGCCCTAGGAAAGGGCACTTTTCCGGGCTGTCTAGATCTGTTACAACTTTTCTCCCTCAATACTCCACCTCCAGACCTTTGGTTTGATTCAAAAGAAAGTTATTTCACCCCTCTAACTCCCCATGAAATAATTTTTCAGTTTGGAGGTCGTGAAATTCCATACCAACCAAAAGAACAGCAAATTTTCTGGAAAATACAGTTTTTTTATTGATTTCAAATATCAAGTTTTGCAAATTTCGATCACAACAACCCCCAAACGAGTTTGTTGAGGAATTTTATAGTTTTAAAAACATGTTAAAACTTATTTTAGATGGTTATGAACATTGGGAAACTAATTACAACAACTTTTGAAAAGTTGCTTTACAAATTGATAACTTTGTCAATTTTTGACAATTTTTGCATTTTGCCATTCAAACTAATTTTATCATCAACCTAGGGACCTAAACACATTGAAAAGGATATAAATAGATCAAAAAAACCTTGAATCCCTAATTCTACTCATCCTAATTCCCTTTGACCATAGTTGACTATAGGGTTTATAATGCACCCTAGGCCACTAGGCCTTACAAAATGGACAACTAGGACCTTATTACAAAACAAAACATAAACAAAGGATTCTTTGATCCTTTCCAACACATTGATATCAGAAACCTGAAGTTTTCAATTTCAATAAATTATGAAATTGAGGCTTGTGCCCCTGCACCATACTCCCGGGGTGGGTTGATCTCATTTCCACATGAGATAAGTTGGTCCAATGAAGTGTCATGCTTCAGAATTTCTACCTCATCCATCCATACTGCCTCTTCAATAGGTTTTCCTACCCATTTCACAAGGTATTGTTTGTATTCTTTATTTCTTGTCTTCTTAATGACCCTTTCATCAATGATCTTTTTAGGTTTCTTTGGTGCATGAGGAGGTATATCAACAATGTCCTCTTGAAACTCCTCAACATGAAAGTTTGTACCTGTAGCAACATGCCCTTTATATGGTGTTAGATCACATACATTAAAGATAGGAGAAATACCAAGGTTAGAGGGAAGAGATATCTCATAGGCATTCAACCCATGTTTCTTCAAAACCTTGCAAGGACCCACTTTCTTCATGAGTAACTTTGTATGCTTCCCCTTTGGTAATCTTTCTTCCCTCAGGTACACCCACACCATATCACCAATTTGAAATTGTACATCCCTCCTCTTCTTATCAGCAAGTTCTTTGAACTTTTGTGAACTCTTTTGGAGGGCTAGTCTTGCTTGATCATGCACTTCCTTCATGCTATCAGCAAATTGTTCACCATGAGAACATGTTTGCCCATCATGTGGAAGGTCTCTCAACTCCAAGATGCCTCTTGGATTATGTCCATACACAATCTGAAATGGACTCCTTCCTATACTCCTATTCACAGAATCATTGAATGCAAATTCAACTTGTGGAAGTACAACATCCCACTTTTCTCCATATTGCTTTGTCAAGCATCTCAATAGGTTTCCCAAGGACCTATTCACAACTTCAGTTTGCCCATGTATTTGTGGATGGTAGGCTGAACTAAAGTTCAAGTTTGTTCCCAACCTCTTCCATAAGGTTCTCCAAAAATGGCCAATGAATTTCACATCCCTATTAGACACAATTGTTAGAGGAAGCCCATGTATCCTTACAATCTCTTTGAAAAACAAATTTGCTACATAGGTTGCATCACTTGTACTTTTACATGGAAAGAAATGTGCCATCTTGCTGAACCTATCTACAACAACAAAGATGCTATCAAAGCCTTTTTGGGTCCTAGGCAGCCTCGTTACAAAATGCATACTACAACTTTCCCAAGGCCTTGTAGGTATGGGTAATGGTTGATACAAACCTGCATTGGTGGAAGTACCTTTGGCCTTTTGACAAATGGTTCATGTTTCAACAAATTTTCTCACATCACTTTGCATCTTGGGCCAAAAATAATGTCTTCTTACCTGCTCAAGGGTTTTATCCAACCCAAAATGTCCACTCATGCTTCCACAATGCTTTTCTTTCACAATATTCTCCCGCATTGAACACCTAAGAATGCATAGTTGATGTCCTTTAAACAATAAACCATCTTGGATCAAGTACTCAATATATTCAACATGGTATGCTTCAGAAAAATCAGAACAAACTTTATAAATTTTATGAAAGTCTTCATCACCTTCATACATACCTTTCAAGGAGTTAATCCCCACACTTTGCAACTTCACCTCTTGCACTGTCAAGGATCTTCTACTCAAGGCATCTACCACCTTGTTTGCAAATCCCTTTTTGTGTTTGATTGTAAAGGTATATGCTTGGATAGATTCTACCCATTTCATATGCTTGTGACTCAACTTCTCTTGGCTATTCAAGAAGCTAAGTGCCTGATTGTCAATAAAAACAACAAATTATTTTGGAAGGAGATAATGCCTCCACTTTTTCAAGGCTTGAACTAAGGCATACATTTCCAAATCATATGAGGAATACTTCCTCTTTGCCTCATTGAGTTTCTCACTAAAAAATGCAATGGGTCTACCCTCTTGGCTCAAAACAGCCCCTATAGCAACATTAGATGCATCACACTCAATTGTAAAAACCTTTTGGAAATCTGGAAAAGAAAGTACATGTTGCTTTGCTACCTTTTGTTTGAGACTTTGAAAAGCCTCCTCAGCCTCCTTGGTCCATACCAACTTGCACTTCTGCCCCCCTTTGATTATTTCTAGGATAGGTGCACAAACTTGGCTAAAACCTCTTATAAACTTCCTATAAAAGGAATCCAAGCCATGGAAGCTTCTAACTTCAGTCATTAACCTTGGAGAAGGCCAATTCAAGATGCTCTCCACCTTCTCAGGATCCATCTTGATGCTCCCACCTGAAACTATGAAACCAAGATACACCAATTCTTCCTGCATAAAAAGACACTTGTCCACATTGATTCGGAGCTTTTCTTCCTGCAATCTCTTAAGGACCAAATTCAAATGTTGCATATGTTCATCTCTATTCTTACTGAAAATAAGAATATCATCCAAGTAAACAATAACAAATTTACCAAGGAAAGGTTTTAGAACTTCATTCATGAGTCTTGTGAATGTACTAGGTGCATTGGACAAGCCAAATGGCATCACTCTCCACTCATAAAGGCCTTCATTAGTCTTAAAGGTTGTCTTCCATTAATCTCCAACCCTTATTCTGATTTGATGGTACCCACTCTTCAAATCCACCTTTGAATACCACCTTGCACCCCCTAGATGATCCAACAAGTCTTCAATCCTAGGCATAGGGAGCCTATACCTGATAGTAATCCTGTTAATGGCCCTTGAGTCTATACATAACCTCCATGTACCTTCTTTCTTAGGTTCTAGCATGGCTGGAACAGCACATGGACTCATACTTTTAGAAATCAAACCCTTATCTAAGAGTTCCTGGATTTGTCTTGCCATTTCCTCATTCTGTTGGGGTGTTAACTTATAGGCAGCCTTATTAGGAAGTGTAGCCCCTGGAATCAGATCAATGTTATGGCTAATCTCTCTAATAGGAGGTAAGGAATTAGGTAACTCCTTGGTTACAATGTCTTTGTAGGTCTCAATCAAATCAGCCACCTCCTTTGGTCCTACCCTCCTAGATTCTTCCTTCTTTTTGTGCACCTTCTTTTCTTCTTGTTTTGGAAACACAACCAAAGCATAACAAGGAGTATCCTCCTCTTTCTAGCATTCTAAAAACTCTTTCTCACCTACAAACATGATTTTAGAGTCTGTTGCTTCTTCACCATTATCAGGTAGGGGTAGTAAAGTTACCTTCTCACCTTTATACCAGATGGTGTATGTGTTCTTCTCACCATCATGCCTTGACTTAATGTCATATTGCCATGGCCTTCCAAGAAGCAAATGGCATGCATCCATGGGTACAATGTCACAAAGTACCTTTTCCTTGTACTTGCCAATAGAAAATTCCACCCATGTTTGTTCTTCAATGATGGTTTGCTGCCCCTTTGTAAACCATGATACCTTGTAGGGTCTTGGATGCTTAATCCTCTTCAATTTCAGTTTCTCTACTGCCTCAATGGATAGAAAATTATCAGTAGAACCTGAATCAATCACCACACTACATAATTTGTCACCACTTCTACAAGTAGTTCTAAAAAGTGCCTTCCTTTGGGGTGGCTCTGGTGGACTAGGTGCTTTGATCAATGTCCTTCTCATCATCATGATCTCTCCTTGTTCAGGCTGCACAAAGGATCCATGATAGTGAACACTATGTGTGTCCTCATCTCTCACCAAATTTGTTCTCCTTTCACCTTTTTTGTTTGCCTTCTCTGGACATTTGGATGCAACATGCCCCATTTGATGACACCTATAGCATTTTATGCCTTCTAGGCCTCTTCCACCACCTCTTCCTCTAAATTTTCCTCTCTTTCCTCTGAAAGATCCTCTAGAACTGCCTTCCCCTTGTTCATTCCCTTGAATTGATTCACCAAGGTATTTGGAACCTTGTCCTCTTCCTTGAAACATATTTCTACCCCTATTTCCAAAGTCTTTTTGTCCTCTCCCTCTACCACTCTGATCACTCTTCTTCTTGAGTTTCTCCTCAACCTTCAAAGCAAGTTGAAAGAATTTTTGGACTGTGGGAGGGCTACTTAGACTGAGTTCATCTTGAATGGTAACTCTCAACCCTTGCAAGTATCTTGCAAGCTTCACACATTCAGGCTCCACCACATTGGACTTCATCACCAATTTATGGAACTCTTGAGTATAATCTGAGACACTCATCTCCTTTTGCCTCAAACTCATTCTCCTCTTATGAAGTTGGACTTCATAATCATCAAGAACATATGCATGGCTGATTAATGCAACCATCTTCTTCCAAGTGGTCACTAGATTCTTCTTCTCCTTCACCCTATCATCTTGAGTGAAATTCCACCACGTAAGGGCTGGTCCCTTCAACTTAGACTTAGCAATCTTAACTCTCTAACTTTCAGGTATGTCTTCACATTCAAAGAAGCTTGTGAGGGCATCAATCCAATCCATAGCAGCATCTGGATTCAAGTTTTAATCATAGGAAGGTAGGTCCAACCTAACATCCATGGTCCTTCTCTCCATGGCCTTCAAGGTCTTCACAAGTAGTCTCTGATCAGCAAGCACTTCTTCTTCCTCATCCTACTCAAGGGGTTCCTCATCACTCCCCTCTTCAACAGCATCAGATTTTCCACCACTTTTCTTACGAAGTTCCCCATTAAGTCTATCAACCTCCTTCTGGAAGGAATCAATCTTGTGAACCAAGTTTTGATCCTTCAAAAAATTCACTATATGCGCATTAGTCATCCTTGAGGACAACTCACCCTCTTCTTCTTCTTCCCCTAACATGGCTAAACTGAAACAATCATTCTCCTAAGGATCACACTTTCTCTGATACCAATTTTTGTAGAGGTATGGTTCAAACAACTTGAAAATGTTCCAAGTTACTCACTTGCTCAACCAAGCAACAAACCATCCTTTTTAAGGATTCACTCCAACCAAGCCTCACACCTTTAAGAGCATAAATTAAACATCCCATATCACCTATTTCCATCCCCATAACCCCACAATGGGACAATGTGCAAAGTTATCAATATTTGGTTTCAAACCCCACAGGGAAAACTGCTCAAAATGGCTCAAATTGCTCACAACCCCTCCAAATGGTTTCATAGGCCTACCAAGGCTCAAAATAGGTTCAATAGGTTCCTACAAACTCAAATGATTCCCAACAACCCTCTGATTAGGTTGTTCAAGTCCCAAAAGTCACAAAGTGCAAATTGGCTCCTTAGACCTATTAGCCTTCAAAACTCACTTTTTGGCTTCCACCCAAAAAATCCAAAGCACAGGCCAAGATTGTTTGATTTTATTGAACACAAACCTGGGGTAGCACTTTCTACCAAAGGACAAGTTCTGGAACCTCTTGTAAGTACCATTACTAATGAACCCTCATCTATGGCTAGAAGGGCTAATTTAAGCACTTAACAAATGAACTACCATCAAAACCTGCAATTTATCAAGGGAAGCAATTGGAATACTTTGGGGTACCCAAATAATCACCAAATACCAAGTTATAGCTTCTGGTTTGCATTAAAACTAAAGTTATGGGGACTGTTCATGAATTCTATTCAATTCCCACAACCAGTCACATAGAGATGCCTGGCCAAATTTAATAAAATCTCACCCAAAATGCATCCTTTCGATCTAAAACCTTTTGGATATTAACATACACTCCCAACTCCTCCATTTCACCAAGTTTTAGAATTTTCACATGGTGGATTTGGAAGAAATGGGAAATTGAAGTTGAAGCCCTAGGAAAGGGTACTTTTCCGGGCTATCTGGATCTGTTACAACTTTTCTCCCTTAATACTCCACCTCTAGACCTCTGGTTGGATTAAAAAGAAATTTATTTCACCCCTCTAACTCACCATGTAAGAATATTTCAGTTTTGAGGTCGTTAAATTCCGTACCAACCAAAATAACAACAAATTTTTTTTAAAATACAACTTTTTTATTGATTTCAAATATCAAGTTTTGCAAATTTTGATCACAACAACCCCCAAATGAGTTTGTTGAGGAATTTTATAGTTTTACCAACATTTTCAAACTGATTTTAGATGGTTATTAACATTGGGAAACTAATTACAACAACTTTTTGAAAAGTTGCTTTACAAATTGACAACTTTGTCGATTTTTGACAATTTTTGCATTTTGCCATTCAAACTAATTTTATCATCAACCTAGGGACCTAAACACATTGAAAAGGATCTAAATAGACCAAAACAACCTTGAATCCCTAATTCTACTCATCCTAAGTCCCTTTGACCATAGTTGACCATAGGGTTTACAATGCACCCTAGGCCACTAGGCCTTACAAAATGGACAACTAGGACCTTATTACAAAACAAAACATAAACAAAGGATTCTTTGATCCTTTACAACACCTTGATATCAGAAACCTGAAGTTTTTAATCAATAAATTATTAAATTGGGGCTTTTGCCCCTGCACCAACCTCCCTCATACATAGGAAACATCTATTAGTTAAGAAGAAGCCCCTTTTGCACAAGTTGTCAATGGTCAAAATTTTATTCTACATAAAAAACCAAAAAAAGATATTAATCTTTGGAATAAGATACTTAGACCAAACACCAGCTCAAGGGGAAGACAGGGATGATCATTAAATCAAAGAGCCAAATATGAGGCAACTAAAAATTCCCTCGAAGAGGAATATTTCCAAACTAGTTGATCTTCCTCTGTCAGATTCAACATATAGGAATTCAATACCTTTTGAAGATTTTGTAGCTCTGAATTGATTTCAGACAAACTAACCCACTTATTATCCATAAAATATTCAACAACCCAAACTCCATATCTATCTTTATAACCCACCATGTACTTAATGAAAGTTGGATAATTGTAAAGCGGTCCATGTCCAATCCAGCTATCCTCCCATAATTTAATTCCTCTTCCAGATCCCAAGTTCCAACCAACATCGGCAGTAACAATATTCTTATCTCAAACATCATAGTTTCATAGTGTTGATCCTGAAGGAATTTCATTGGAATCAATAAATCTCTGTATTGAGACAATATTATGGAGATACTTGCTTTTCTATGTAACATTCCATTCCCCCTTTGGGTTGACAATTCTCCAAATCTTCTTGGCAAGGAGAGCATTATTAAAATAAATTATAATCCTCAGCCTAAGACCACCCCATTGTTTAGGGTTGAAGACAAAGTCTCAGGCTACCAGAGGCAATCTCTTTTTTTCTTCTACTCCAGACCAAAGAAACTTCTTCTAGATGCTCAATGGCTTTAGAAAATTTAGTTTGAATTTCGAACAAACTGAGAGCATAGATCAGGAGATTTTGGAGGGATTCTTTTTAGAGTTGTTCTTTAGTAGCCTGACTTAGAAGGCCCCCCTTCCATCCAACTAGCTTTTTGTGAAATTTATCAATCAAGGATATCTAGAAATATTTAGACACTTTAGAGAAAAGCGGCAGACCCAAGTAAATAGCGGGTAACCTACCAATTGAGCATCCCAAAATATTAAAGATCTTCTTTTGTCTTGCTTTAAGGGTGTTGATAAATTATTGAAATTTTAGAATAATTACTACATTGACTAGAAGCACTTACATAGTCCACCAATTTTTTTTTAGAGAACACGCTTTCCCAACTGATGAATTCCCCATAACAATGGTGTCATCCATGAATTGTTGATGAGAACATATGAGCACATCCGACAAAGATCTTAGTCCTTTCAATCCCTCACAACAAATCATTTTGAGCATGTATCTTCCAAAATTTTCTACCACGAGAGTGAAGAGGATATGGGATAAAGGATCTCCTTGATGAAAACCTCTAGAGACACCAATTTTTTTTGGGGGGGGCTCCATTAATAATTACTACAAATCTAGAAGAATAAATAAGCTACCAACCCAATTCAATAAATTTGTTACTGCAACCAAAAGCAACCAAAACCTTAATGAGGAAGTTCCAGTCGACTCGATCATATGCTTTGGAAATATCAAGTTTAAGAAAGAATCCTTGATAGTTGGAGTTCTCAAGAGAATGAATATTCTCATGATCAGTAATGATGGAATCCAGAATTTGATGACCTAGAATGAAGCTAGTCTATTGATCACCAATGAAATGGGGGATCACATCAAGCAATCTAGAAGTTGGAACTTTTGAGAAAATTTTGTAAATAGAGTTACATAAACTTATAGGGTGAAAAGCCACAAAAGAGTCTGCTATAGGGAATTTAGAAATTAACACTAAAGGTCAAATTAATATCCCTTAAAATCCTTCTAGAACTAAAAAATTCCTTTACTACATTGCCCACATCTTCCCCTACAATCTCCAAAAAAAACTGAAAGAAAAATATAGGAAAACCATCAAGTCTCGAGGCTTTATATCCTTCAAACGAAAAAATAGCCTTCTCAATTCCCTGAAGGGAGGGAATGGCCACAAGATGTATGTTACAATCATCATCTACCAACCTTGGAATAGAATCATTAAACTCCTTCTATTTAGCTTCACCCAAACAGCTCTCAATTGTTAACAAAATAGAATTGTTTAGTTTTTTAGCAACACGAAACATGGTAGTGCCCTCAACTTTAATGCTTTGCCATTCCAAAATTTTGGCTTTAATCTATGGATGTTGGATCCATATTTTCTTAAAACTAAAAGGAGGATTCTTCTTATACAATGTAGGATCCACTTAAAATATATGAGGGTAATGATTAGATCCAACTCTTGAAAGAGAATTCAAGGAACAAACATAGGGGAAAAACCATCCATTGGAAATAAGAGCATGATCAAGTCTAACCTAGATAAGCTCATTACCAGTACGCTTGTTGGTCCAGGTAAAGGAGGCCCCCCTGAGATCCATATCATGAAGGCATTCATTATTATTGAATTCCAATAGATCCTGCTTGCCATATGCTTGAATCTAGGATCCTCCAATTTCTCCATTTCCTGAAGAGGAGTATTGAAGTCACCAATGATGTGTTGGCATTATAACAGACAATAAGAGATTGTTGGCATTTCAATTAGGATATTGAGAAGGTTGTTGATGATTATGGATATAAGTGATTAAGGATGTTTACTGTCTTAATATTATTATTTTGTCACTGATGTCAAGAAATTGATTTTCTAATTCAATATGATGTTGCCATATCTTAAGAAGTATGATTTGATGAGTATAAAGATGTCGGTAAAAGAAATAGAAAGAATGTGATGAATAAGGGGAGGAATAAGTTATTTAATGGGCAACTATTACCGAGTTAGACAATGATGAGATCATGATGTTTAGATTGTTTTGATATCCTACATATGTTGTTGATTGTAAGGTTAATACTATACTATGTTACCGAGCAAGGAACCCAGTTGGTAAAACCCTAAGGTTATCGCTATTGATTAATGAAGGCAGAATGTCTACTGAGTGAAGTTTAGTATTTACCGATTTGCAACCGAGTAGTAACAGAATGCATTGAATGAATATAAGTATTATTTAATGAAGGAAGCCGATGAGCTGGAACTGATTAAATGATTGGTATGTCGTGCATGAAGTTTGTTAAAGAATCTATGGCAAAGGAAAATTGGTAGGAAGATCTACAGCTCAGATTGAACCGCAATACCCTAGCACAAGTTCCAAGAAATGTATGCAAGTTCCAAGGTGGGGTAAAACATTTTCAGATCGAAGGATACATTGAACTTGGTCAAGTTTGAAGATCTGATGGCTATGATTGATCATGGGAAATGTGATCAAGGAGATTAAGTGGTTGGCAATTTTTTTATAAATAAGGAACTGTTGATAAACAATGTATGCGGGCAAGTGTATGCATAGGGATGCTACATAGTGATTACCGAGCACAAAAGCTTGAAGACTTGTTTGATTAATAGAGTATAGAGCCCAGCAGATGGACAAGATAATTCCTATGACTAGATCGTATTGAGCAAATAAGAATCTGCTTTAGCATTTTAGATGTGAAGTTGCAGATAGATTTTTATTACTATTATTTTGTAAAGTGACAGAAAATCTCTTAACCGAGTGGACTTAACAGTCTTATTTGTAAAACCCTCTAGCAAGGTGACATTCTGATTGAGTGTTTGAAATCCTTTAACAAGGTCACTTCTAACAAGGTGAAGATCCTAACAGATCTAAGGGAGATCCCTTAACCAGGTCACATCTAGCAATGTGTTTGTAATCTTTAACAGGATTTTCTTTTAACCGAGCATACTCTAGAAGAGTATACTTCTTAGTGGGTCCGAAATCCCACAGTGGTTTTCCCCTATTTGGGTTTCCACGTTAAATTTGGTGTTATGAGTGTTATGATGTTTATATGCTTATGAGTTTGCATGTTTAGCAGTTTTGGTTATATTACTAAAGTATATGTTACCGAGGTTGAATCTATTATTTTTATGGAAGATTAAGTTTGTATGATTCACCCCCCCCCCCCTCTCATCTTGTTAGCTTGGCATCTGTACTTAACATTAAGTATTATAACTATCATGATGATCCAATTCTCATTCTAAAACTACTCCCTAAAGTTGGCAAGACTCTTCCAAAATTTCCTCCTAGGGGTTTTATTATTGGGGGAATTGATGCTGGACAAAATCCAAGAGAAATCATCTCTAATGTGTTTGAATCTCACAACTATGTGATTAGCTTCTTCCCATATATTGGTCTCGGAGACAAAATTTTCATTCCAAAAGATGGCATAGTGACCAAAGGCCCCATCTGAACTTTTACAATGAATTCCACAATTCTTTAAAAATTTCAACTTCATTACTTTGTCCCTTTGCATCTTAGTTTCCTAAATAACCATAATATGTGGCCTATGATCCCTTATGAAATTAGACAAAATGTCTTCCTTATGCAAGCTATTCAGCCTCGTAATGTTCCAAGACATGATCTTCATTATTTAAGGGGGTTGGTATTTAGAAAAATCTCAATATAGTCTTTTGAATCCCATCAGCTATACTCTAGAGACTATCATGTTATCTATTCTATTTTTAAGACTTGCGCCCTGAGCTTATGGTGGTACCACAGTCTACCTTTGATCTATTTCTAGTAGAAACTCTAGAAGTCACTACTTTTTTGTTTCCCTTTTTCCTTTCCACCTGGGTCAATGGTGGATCATCCTTCGCCTCTAACTCCTCCTGGCATCTATTTTATTTGCCAATACTCTTCAACCTTCCTAATCCTATCTAACTCTCTCCCCATGAGATGGGGATTCCACATTACAATGCACTAGAATAGTTGATTCACCATTCATAGTATTCATCCTTTGGTCACCAAAAGTAGAAAAAACCACTTGAGCGAATAAGGATTGGGGGTCAATGATGGGATTTCCCTCTATGTCCTTAAATCTCAAAGGGTCCTCATTTTCCCCCACCCATGACTCAATCTCAGTTACCTCACTTCTCACATCCTTGGGTCAGGGATTAGTTCCTCTGTTATCCCCTAATAAGGAAGTCATGTTCAAGCTCCCCTCAACAAGGGGGATGTCATCCATATTCAACCCCCCAGGAGCCTGATCCCCCTCTTTGAGATCATGAGGAGTAATCCCAACAATATTATCATCTTCCTTCTGAGCACAAGGGGTTCCCCACCAATATCATTCTCTTCTGATATGATCCTTGAAGATGATCCTGACAGTTTAGATATATTATCCCCTTCCCTAGGTTTTTCTTTCCAAACTTTCTTACTGCCTTCACTAGTCTTCTCAACTTTATGCTGGATTCTAGAAGGACATTTTTTAGCCCAGTGGCCATATTTTTTGCAGTGAACGCACACAAATGGTAAAGTCTCAAACTCCACAGTCTTCTCCCATGTACTAAGCTTTGAAACAATATCAATAGATGTGGGCATATCCTTAGATTGGAGGATTCCAACACAAATTCTAGCATAAACTATCATTTTCCTCATTGCTATCATAGGGTCAATGGAAAGAAATTCCCCAAATGAACTAGCAATTCCTTAATGACATCCTCATTCCAATACTCCATTGGTAATCCAGGTAGGTGGACCCAAATAGAGATAGCTTCAAACATAGAATCTGAAATATCCAACTTTAGAGGCCATTTTTTTAAAGCCAGGGAGGCTTTGCCAATAACCCATGGACCCCCACACAAAATCGCAAACAAGTCCTCCTCACAAGAGAACCCGAAGGAGAAGAAACCTTTTGGTAAGGTAGAAACCTCTGCTTGACCTTTAAGACACCATTTTCTTCTAACAAAATATCTAACATTCTCAATGTTGGGTCTTTGTCCCATAAATTTACCAGCTAAGGAAGAGCCCATTAGAGAAATCTTAAAATCAATCACTGAATCAAGAACTACAATAGCGAACTTACCAGATTTTGGATCTAATATGTTTTGATTAAGTAAAAGAGGTTTTTGAAAGGAACCTGAACCTTTTACAAATTAATATGTTATAAACTAGAGAGTGGGAAGATTTACCAGTAGGTTTGACCCCAAAAAGTGAACCCCATGGTTTATGATTCAACTCAGGTCTAGTATTTGAACTAGGCATCCCCCTGTTTGACTTGACATGCACACATGGGCCTTTAGGAATCTAAACTGTAATGTTCATTTCCACCTGATGAGGAAATCCAAAATTTGAAAGTCCTCCAAGATCCATGATAACCCCCTTGGACCCATCAGACTTACCTCCCGACTCAACTTTCAAATCATTTTGTCCTTCCCCTCCACCTAATCCTCCATCTACTGCCTCCAAATTCAAACAAGAATTTCCTTCCCTACAGGCTACTGATTTGAAACCTCCTTTCTTGCATATGCTCTCTCCACTCCTCTCACACTCATCTCACCTAAAGAGGTTGGGAATTACCATATTTTTCTTTGATTGTTAGTTTATTACTTCAATCTTTTATTTGTGCACATTTTCACTCATGTATTTCTACATCCTTCATGCATCCTCCATCTATTGTCAGGTTAGCTTAGGGCATCTTTCTCACTCCTTTTTCTTCTAGTCACTAGTGTCTTATTATGTCTTTGCACCAATGCTATTTTAATGCTACCACAAAGAGGGGAAAAATGTAGACACCTAAATATGATTAATCTAATTAATTAAATTTATCTATCCTAACTGCTTTTAAATAAAATAATTATGGATTATTTAATTTATTAGTGTTCCCTCCTTCTAGATAATTGATTTTATTAGTTATTCTATGTAGCATCGTAAATTGTCAACGAGCCAATTTACACCTCATGTTTGTTCCCCTACTTTATCACATCTCCCCCTCATCTCCTATTCGGGTTCATTCAGTGCGTTAAATCTAGCTTTTATGTCATGTACGCCTTCCAATTGATCCTCTAGAGCTATGTCCTTCTCCTTGGGACTAATTTGAGGTCCCTGGTTGATGAGGACCAAGGTGCTATCACCCTAGTCTCCCTCAATGGGACCTAATTTTTTAAGTGGGGGATAGGACCTATCACTTCGATGAGAAACAAAATTGGTGGCCCTATATGACCATTGGAGGTTAGCCTAATTGATAATTTGACCTAGGATCTCATATATAAAGACATTAATCAATTGATTTCAATCCTAAGACTCCAAGAATTTGACCTAAACCATTCAAGCATTGAAGTGTTCATCATTAATCATTTCCAGAGATCTTCAAGGTTGCATTTCTTTCATTTAATCATTGTGGAGCAAATTACATCATTTATGTGCAAGCATGTGTGTGATTAGGGTTTTTTCATGTTCATGCCATTTCATACAATATATGTGATTACATCTAAGAAGCAAAGTATCATTATCCATCATTGCAGATCTGAGGTATATCTTTCCATTGTTTATTTTAGTATTTACAATATTTCATTCAAGGTTAATTCCTAAATCGGGGTTTGAATTAGGCAAACCCCTATTCCCAACCTGTTTTCCTTCTCTAGTATGTGTAGGGACAAGTACGAAGTTGCAATCTTTAGAATCAGTTTTATTTATAGTGATGAATTGATCCCCCATTGGAGTTCAAGAAGTGTGGAGGACCAGAGAGATTGTCACTACGATCGTGACAAATCAGGAGCTCCTTCTAGGAACAAGTTTGAATACTCTTACAATCCTTATATCCAAGTTCGTGGCTCGATCTGACGACTATAGCTCATTGTTCATGCATAGTTACTTGAATTTTAACTCATTTTCCCTAATTTAAGCATCTTCAAGAAATCAATTCAACTCAAGGGAAAGAAGAGGCTCATCCAAGATCCCTGAAATCTAATCAGCGTATTGACATATTTGATTTAGATATATCAAATTCTTATCTTTCCCTAATGTGTTTATCCCTAAGTAAAAATTTGTAGTTTTTATCCTTCATATGGCAGAAACCCTAATATTTTCACCAATATAGGCTATAGTCCCTTTTAATTAATTATTTGACAACCCAAAATCATCTAATCAATTAAATATTCCCCCTTCCTCTATTAAATAAATCTAATACATGATTTGATTATTTAATTCACTGTTGGCTTTTTCCTCTCATTAAAAAATTAATTAATCCTATTTCCTCAAATGTCTCCTAATCTAAATCCCCCATCTAACCCTTAACCTATCTTAACCCATGGGTTCTAACCAACCATATCCACCTAGCCAACCCTGTCCCTTCTAACCTCCCCTTGACATGTGTGTGCACATTCCTAAAATCTTTAATATTTGGCAGAGAATCTCTATTATTTGGGTGGTTATCTCCCAAATAGATATGGTGTCCTCGGGGACACATATCACTCCTCTCCTTGACATTTTTCCTCCTCAAGGACACTTGTCATCCTTGGTTGAGTCACCTGTCCTCTTTGAGGACGAGTGTTGAATCCCATTCCACATGGCACCTTGAGGATTTCCAGTTGTCTTCTTTGAGGAAAAGTGTCTCATTTTCAAACCCTCTCATCCTCCATCCATACCCTATTTTATCCCTCCACTTCCTTTGCAATTCATCCACTATTTCACAATCATATCATTGTAATAATGAAATAACTACTCACTTTGCACAATCATTTTCATCAATCACACTTTGCATAAGCCATCACAGAAAAAAATTGAGCATTCGCAATGCCATGAGCACACATCAAATCGAAGAATAATCAATTCGAAGGAATATTGGTTTGAATTTGTATTTTTGTATTTCATTTGATAATTCCAATTTCTTTTCTAAAGCATTCTCGTCTTGAGTGTTTGAATGGATTTTGTGTTTTTCTTTGATTGTTAGTTTAGTACTTTGATCTTTTATTTGTGCATATTTTCACTCACACAGTATCTCATCAACATTTTTTTCTCTCATGGCTTTCCACTTTTGAGTTGGGACTTTGTACTCTTGCAAAAAAATCTTATAAGGTCTTCAAAAACTTGAAAATATTGTCATATTTCACTCAAGATAGTCATAAAATATTTTGACCACTTGTCTGTTAGACAGTTCAAATAACTAGAAGACAACTGAGGGGGGGTGAATCAGTTGTCACCAGATTATCAGAACCTTAAGAAATTAAAACCTTAATACCAGAACACATAAGATCAATACCGGAATGCATAAACCAATTACCAAAATAGCAGATATACCAATTAAGCACAAGCAGCAATTAGATAATAGATACCATCCACATGACACCAATATTTGTACTTGGAAAACCCGGTAAAGGGAAAAACCATGGTGGGAAGCCTACCTAAAGCCAGATAATACTTTTGTAGTAAGTATGTGATTACAAATTGAGGGGCATGCACTTGCAAGAAGGCCATCATCCTAGAGCACACTGCTCATTACAAACAAAGTCTCACTGACTACATAAAAATCCAGACTACAATCTAGAAGAAAGAATGAACTACAATGATAGCATCTCTAATGCCTGAGTACAGTTCTAGTTAAGCTCAATACCGAAGGACTTAATCATCTTACATAAACCCAACTCGATCACCAATTATCGACCAAAACCTCTGCATGAATGAATATAGCATTATTCGCTCACATCCATACTTACATACATGATCTACAAAGAGATCTTACATCATATATATAAAAACCCTCAACCATAAACAATAAGACTGGCCACCAGACAATAAACCAATTACATAATTACAAAACATGTCGGCCTGAGACCAAACAAATAATATCCAACACATAAGACATCCCAGAAACACATCGAGAAGACCAAAAAACATGTTACATTAAGCCAGTCCATAACCTAGATAGTACCAAACCTAATTTAGGTCCACACACGCTAAAGCAATGATCCCAATCAGCCAATTCTCAAACACGATCACCATCAGCATCCTGAATCTCTACTAGAAGTTGTACCAACACCACTTATGCATAACACCAAAATATCTTCAACAAAGCTCTGTCGGTGAAACCCTCACCGGATCAACAAAACAAGCTTATCAGCATATAAGATAGCATCTGATCACTAAATCAAAACCAACTGACTGAACATGAATCTGAGTAGCATAAATAGAAGATATAAACCAATTCCATAAGACAAAACATACTGGAGTATATCGGATCATCATGATCTAATCCAACCAGAAACCAAACAACCTACCGGGACCAAAAGGATACTGGTAAAGCAACCAAAATAGCTAGTGTTGACATCATTGACAAAACATCAATGCAACACATAATCAATTCCTCCAAATGGCCAAAAATCTCCCCCTTTGGTATTGATGGCAACACTAGATGTGAAAAACATCCAAGTGCCAAGAAATGCCAAATAAATCTCCCACACAAGAATATAGCAATGAAGTTCTGATCCATACTCTCCCTATAGATGATATCATAGTTAATTTCTGCAAATTTCTCCCCCTAATGTATCTAACTCCTTAATTTTTTCACATGAATATCTTTCCCCCCTTGACATCAATACCAGAGATCTGACATAAATATCAAAACAAAATAAAAAACCACGGAAACATAAAACTAACTACTCCCCCTGAGTAGTAGCATCACCACATCAATCTGGAATGAATAATATCTTTGATAATGCATACCAGACTAATGTCAAATAGCATCAATTAGTTTTCTGTCGGAGGGGCAAAAACCCCTAATCTATCTCTGAGATACTCAAATGATTCTTTAGGCAAAGGTTTAGTGAAGATGTCTGCAATCTGCTCTTTAGTGTTCACATAAACCAATCTAACTTCATTTTCTTTCACCTTTTCCTTCAAAAAATTATACTTGATACATATGTGCTTTGTCTTAGAGTGAAATACCAGATTCTTTGATATGTATATAGCAGCAGAGATATCATAGTGAATAACTATCAGTCCATTGCAATGCACTCTTATGTCCTTCAACATTTGCTTCATCCATAGAACTTGTGTACAGTTAGTAGCAGCGGCAACATACTCAGCTTCAGCAGTAGATAGAGAAGTACATGATTGTTTCTTGCTGATCCATGAAATAAGTTTCTTTCCAAGAAAGAAAGCTCCACCGGAAGTAATTTTCCGGTCATCAACATCACCTGCCCAATCTGCATCTCTATATGCACATAAAGTAAAGTCATCATCTTTAGGGTACCACAAACCATATTCAGATGTTCCTTGTAGGTATCTAAAAATCCTTTTCACCGCACTCTCATGATTTTCTCTAGGATCACTTTGATATCTTGATGCAATACAAACACCATTCATTATATCCGGTCTAGTCTGAGTCAAATATAGTAGACCTCCAATCATAGACTTGTATCTTATAGGATTTACCAGTGCAGATTCATCTTTCCTTGTCAATTTCTCACTTGTAACCATAGGAGTACTAATCCGTTTAGAATTCTTCATACCAAATTTCTTCAACATATCCCTAGCATACTTAGTTTGACAGATGAAAATACTTTTATCAGTCTGAGTAATCTGCAAACCTAAGAAAAATTTCATCTCCCCAATCATAGACATCTCAAATTCTTTCTCCGTATTGTTAGAAAATTCTATGCACAACTTATCTTCACCTCCAAAAATGATGTCATCAACAAAGACCTCAATAATCAGTATATCATCATCAGTGATTTTATAGTATAGATTACTGTCAGCATTACCTTTAGTGAAACCAAGCTTTAAAAGATAATTGTCCAACCTTGCATACCAAGCTCTAAGTGCCTATTTCAATCCATATAAGGCTTTCTTTAACCTGCAAACCATGGTTTCATCATCTGAAAGTGAAAAACCATCAAGCTGCTCAATATAAACTTCCTCATCAAGATCCCCATTCAGAAAATCACACTTAACATCCATCTGATAAACCTTGTAGTTTTTATGTGCAGCATAGGCAAGAAATAATCTTACAACTTCAATCCTAGCTACAGGTGCAAAAGTTTCACCATAATCAATTCCTTCCTTCTGAGAATATCCTTTACAAACCAATCTAGCTTTATTCCTCACAACTTTCCCATCTTCATTTAATTTATTCCTAAAAACCCATTTAGTTCCAATAACATTCTTATTTTTAGGTCGGGGAACTAAAGTCCATGTGTTATTCTTTTCTATCGGATCTAATTCTTCTTCCATATCTTTCATCCAACATTCATCTTTACATGCTTCAATTACTGATACCGATTCAACTTGAGAAATTAAACATACCTCATTAGTTGTCAATCTCCTGCTTGTTAGTACTCCATTGTTGTTATCCCCAATGATCTAATCTTCTGAATGATTCAACCTTACATAGCTAGGAGTCTTCTAATTCTTTGTTCCTCTTCCCTGTTCTTCGATTATTGTTAAACTTTTTGATACTACCCGAGTAACTGGTTCAATATTTTGTTCTGATAAAGGTGTTACTGGTTCGGTTATGATCATTTCCATTGTTAGTTCTTGATCATAAATTCTGATTTGACTTTTATTTTGCTCATCCACCTTGACATTAGCGCTCTTAACAATTCTCTGCAATCTCTTGTTATAACATCTATATGCTTTGCTTTCATTAGAATAACCAAGAAATATTCCTTCATCACATCTAGGATCAAATTTTCCAATGAAATCATCTCTCCTACTATAACATTTACTACAAAAGATTCTGAAATACTTAACTATAGGTTTATTCCCAAACCATAATTCATAAGGTGTCTTACCGGTTTCTCCTTTGATACAAACTTTATTGAATGTATAGACTGTTATGCTCACTGCTTCTCTCCAGTAGGTATGAGGTATATTAGCTTTCATCATCATGGTTCTAGCAGCATTCAAGATAGTTTTGTTCTTTCTTTCCATAACTCCTTTTTGTTGAGGTGTCCGAGGAGCAGAAAATTGTCTCCTTATGCCATGCTTCTCACAAAAGTTATTAAACTCACCAGATGTGAATTCTCCACCATGATCTGACCTTAAACACTTAATCTTTAATCCTGTCTTAGTTTCAACTTTATCTTTAAAGATTTTAAACTTTTCAAAAGCCTCAAATTTCTCCCTTAGAAAAGTAACCCGCATCATTCTATAATAATCATCAATGATTAGCATAAAATATCTATCACCTTGAAAAAATTTAATTCTTGCAGGACCACACAAATCAGTATGAATAAGATCAAGAACATCATTATATTTGTCTTTTATACTCTTAAAAGAGGTTCTAACCTATTTTCCCATTTGATATTCTTTACATACCAGTTATAGGGCTTCACAATCTTAGGTATATCTCTAACTGGCTTAGTTGAACTGATCTTTACCATGCAATCAAAATTCACATGACATAGTCTTTTATACCATAGAAAACTCTCATCAATTTGTGCAATCAAACATGTCTTCTCACTGGAATTCAAATGAAATATATCACCTTTTGTCTGAGTACCGGTTGTAATCTCCAATCCAGATTTATTAATGATTTTGCATTTTCCATCCTTGAATTGTAATTGAAATCCCTTATCCACCAATTGTCCTACACTCAAAAGATTATGCCTTAAACCTTCAACATAATAAATATTATTAGTATTGTGCTTGCCATCTAATGATATAGTTAATCTTCCTTTGATCATGCATGCTTTTTTATCTCCAAATCTAACCATACCACCATCAAATTCTTGCAAAGATAGAAATTTCCTTTTATCTCCAGTCATATGATGGGTACATCCACTGTCAATTACCCATTCATCCTTATCTTCAATTTTAGTAGCACGAGCCTTTTCTTCAAGTACATTCTCTTCCAGCATTGGATCATCTTCCTTGATAGACAGGAACACCCATTCCTTTCCATTGTTGGAACCACTAGCAGAGTCTTTTGTTAGTTCATCATCAGAATCAGTCACACCTTCCTCATCCGCAAAGTAGCATGATTTATCTTTGTTTTTCTTGTACTTATGTTTTTTCTGATATATAGGGTTAGGCTTAAAATATCTTCTAGCTCTTTCTTCAAATCTTGAATTCCTTTCAGGACATCTATATGCAAAATGACCTATCTTATTACATGCAAAACATTTAAAAGGTGATTTTCCTTCATACTTACTTCCTACTGGTCCTTTAGGAACTCTTCCAAGCAAATAGGGCTTCAAGTTGCTCAAAGTCTTCATCTTCCCTTTTCATATCATCCAATTCCTTTGCATACAAAGCTTTCTAATCTTTCTTGCCGATTGATTGTGTAAATGCATGAAAAGCATGTTCAGACTTCACAGCTCCAGAAGGTCCAAATTCTTCAAGCTCAAAAGAAGATAATTTCCCAACCAAGGTATCCCTATTGACAGAGGTATAAGCCATTTTTCTCAATTCATTAATTGCAGTAGCCTTCATATTATACACCAGTGGTAAATCTCTCAGAACTTTAGAAACTATTTCATCTTCACTTAGAGATCCACCACAACATTGAGTTCCCATGACAATTTCATTTACCCTTTCCATGAATGCAGTAATTCTTTCATCTTCTTCCATCTTCAAATTTTCACATCTCACCCAATAACCATCAATTTTAGCAATCTTAATAGTAGGGTCACCTTCATTATTACTATCCAACTTATCCTATATAGCTTTTGTTGATGATTTGTCAGTTAATCGCATTATTTTCTGATTAGAAAGTGCACACAAGAGGGCTTCTCTAGCTCTACAATCATTCTCAATATCCTTATCCAAGTTTTTCAGAGGAGGATTGCCAAATGCCGGATTAAAAGGACTAACCCCATTCTCTATGATTTCCCAAATTTCCTTACCAAGACATCTCAAATGAGTCTCCATCTAAATCTTCCATACTCTACAATTTGTTCCATCAAGCCTAGGAATTTCTCTCTGAAAGACAGTAGCAGATGAACTAGATGAACTTGAACTGTTAGTTGCCATAGGATCTTCCTCAAGTGGTTAAGCTTCTGCAAAGAGGACCATAACTCTGATTCCAATTGTTAGATAGTTAAAATAACCGGAAGACAACTAAGAGGGGGGCTGAATCAGTTGTCACCAGATTACCAGAACCTTAAGCAATTATAACCTTAATACCGGAACACATAATATCAATATCGGAATGCATAAACCAATTACCAAAATAGCAGATATACCAATTAAGCACAAGCAACAATTAGAGAATAGATACCATCCACGTGACACCAAGATTTGTACGTGGAAAACCCGGTAAATGGAAAAACCATGGTGGGAAGCCTACCCATAGTCAAATAATACTTTTGTAGTAAGTATGTGATTACAAATTGAAGGGCCTACACTTGCAGGAAGGCCAACAGCCTAGAGCACACTGCTCATTACAAAAGGAGTCTCACTGACTACATAAAAATCCAAACTACAATCTGGAAGAAAGAATGAACTGCAATGATAATGTTGGAATACAAGAACACTGAGAGGGGGGGTGAATTAGTGTTCTACCAGTATGATCAATTTTAACCTTATTAAAACATGCATACACCAACCGATATACCAGTACATATAGAATTGAAAGAAGAAAGCAACCAATAAGCCAATCACATAAATGAATACCATAACACAAAGAGTTATACATGGAAAACCTCAAAGAGGAAAAACCACGGTGGGATTTGAGACCCATAATATCAATCCATTCGCCATATGAAGAGATGTTACAAAATATAGGGGCTTTCACTTGCAGGAAGGCTTACAATCTAGAGCACACTGCTCAATAACAAAAGGAGCCTTACTGACTACATATAAATCCATACTTCAATCCGAAGAAATGAGTGAACTGTTAAGATAGCATCTTCTATGCCTGAATACAGTTCTGCTTAATCTCTATTTGTTCTGATCTGAAACCCTAAACCATTTATCGGAATAACCCTTACATAAATATCTTCACTTACATAATCTCTCTGATATATTTCACATCTCCTTCCTAACACATATTTGCATCATATCACATCCACATATATATCCATATCAAATTGATTTAATCCAACTGACCTATATACCCTATACAACTTATCTTGCCTTATGTCGACTTACAAAGATAATTACAATATCAATATACATGTTGGCTAGATAGCATAAATACAAGAATATCAAAAACAATTGTCGATGCCATATCCAAGAGATGTCGGCCTCCAATACCGATAACCAAAGAAATCCTTTCAACCTGTCAGTGTCAATGTCAACATAGTGTCTGTGAAGTTCCTGTCAATACACAAGTGAACCAAAACATAAAGCCGGAATAAGATACCATGTTGCCATCAATAACAACATAGTGAAACCAACCAATTGAGTGTCAATTTCCAATAGATAACATCTCCAATGTGTCAATACAGTTTTGGTTAAGCTCAATACTGGAGGACTTAATCCTCTTATATAAACCCAACTCGATCACCAAAAATCAATCAAATCCTCTGCATGAATGATTATTACATTATTTGCTCACATCCATACTTACATACATGATCTACAAAGAGATCTTACATCATATATATACAAACCCTCGACCATAAATGATAAGGTCGGCCACCAAACAAAAAACCAATTACATAATTACAAAATTTGTCGGCTTGAGACCAAACAAACAATATCCAACCTATAAGACATCCCAGAAACACATCGAGAAGACTAAACAACATGTTACATTAAGTCAGTCCATAACCTAGATAGTACCAGACCTAATTTAGGTCCACACACGCTAAAGCAATGATCCCAATCAGCCAAGTCTCAAACACAATCACCATCAACATCCTAAATCTCTACTAGAAGCTGCACCAACACCACTTATGCATAACATCAAAATATCTTCAACAAAGCTCTATCGGTGAAACCCTCACTGGATCAACAAACCAAGCTTACCAGCATATAAGATAGCATCCGATCACCAAATCAAAACCAACTGACTGAACATGAATCTGAGTAGCATGAATAGCAGATCTAAGCCAATTCCATAAGCCAAAGCATGCTGGAGTATATTGTATCATCATGATCTAATCCAACCAGAAACAAAAAACCTATCGGGACCAAAAGGATACCAGTAAAGCAGCCAAAATAGCTAGTGTTGACATCAATGACAAAACATCAATGCAACACATAATCAATTCCTCGGAATGGCCAGCATTGCCTAGCTCATTCATTGATTTTGGAGAGCTTAGTAGCATATTAAAGATCATTGTAATGTATTTCATGATTATAATTTTCTCACTAAATATGCCTATAGATCATTGAAAACTAAAGCCTCATAATTATGATGAATTTTGAATGCACTATCAATTATAGATTTAGAAAGATCTTGTTGTTTCTTATTTATCATTTGAATTGAGTTTCCATTGTGAATGTTTTTAATTGGAAAAAATATTTTAAATCCTTATATACAATTGATTGAAGTGTACAATTAATATTAATTAAACCTTGTAGCCAAATATAACACTCTAACACAACATACAATAGAATAAAAAAAATCATAGAAAGAACTAGAATTTTATTGATTTAGAGTAAAATAGCTTAATAAACTTGATACATGCTAGGCATTGATAGATAAATTTGCAACAATAAATAAAATTTCCATATAATCCCAAGAGAGAAAGATATACCAAAGAGTACTCAAAATCTACCATGCAAAAGAATAGACAAACATACCATAGAGATAATACAAGATATACTTTAAGAAATCCCTCATGTGGGAAAATACCATTATGTACAAGCATCCACACTCAATGTATTATTTAGTAACAAAACACTATATTACACTTACAGAGTCTCCATAAATTTTTTTTAATTATTAATCTCCTCCAATACATCCACGTGTCTAAGCATAATGGGTCCCCCTGCAACCACACATATCATGCCATGGTTCACAAATGCGTTAACATGAGAGCTCAATACAAATGAAATTCAATGCCAACAACTATTAATGTGTTTTCTTTTATAGAAATAATCTTGCCCAAAGCCACCATTAAGTGAATTTACATAATTGTGTGTTTGATATCATGAGCCTACAAAAACATGTCCACCTTATTTTATTTTTGGTACTAATATATTCCAGTATTAAATATTTTCCCAACATGCAATCCATATTATAAATTTATCCAAATGTTACATACAACATACAAATTTGGACAAAAGAATGTCTTACCCATGTGATACGTGCATCCCTATATTTCTTAATTGTGTCACAAATAAATATTAATCTTATAAATATTATGGAAGGTGTACAATAAACCTTTTTCCAACATGCATTAGCCATTTTTTATAGATCTCAAAGGTCTCAATGTTCTAATAGTTTGTTATCCTTTCCCTCAATTGTTTATACTCTCCTCAAGTTATATAAAAAAATTTCATTAGGAAACAATTATCAAACTTTCTCCTAATGTTGAAATTAGTAAAAGTGCAATTTTTGAGTTATAAAATAGAAAAGCTTAATTTCTAGACTAAAGAGTTGGTTTTTGGATTAAATAATATTTTGAGTTGTTTAGCACTACCTAGAGGTTTTTGTTGAGTAGGTCATTTCAAGCTCTATAATTTAAAAAGGGGGCCCAATTCACCTCCCAAATCAAAGGTTATACTTTTTAAACTTTGCATAGGAAATTTAGAATGTGTTAGACACATAAAATTTAATGGGGAGTTACAATTATTGACAAACTTTTGTTGCATGCTATTACACATCATAAGGTATATTTGGTTGAAGATAATAGAACCAAAACAAAATTCCCAATTTGGTGAGTGGATTGTAATGAAGTTATATAGGTGGAAGGAATATGGTAATTTTTAGCTTGCAGACGCATCTTGAGATTTGAGATTTGAACACCACTTTTTGGGTAGTTTTAGCTCATGATTTTCTAATTACAATTTGATGGTTTCATGTATTACATATCCTATATATTAGGTGCTTGAGATGGAAGTTGAGTGAGATTTTTTAAAATATTTTGTAATTTTTCGAAATCCCTCAAGATCTCTGGTTAGTTATACTCTTGAAGGCTTACTAAGGAAGTGTATTATAATTGTATTATATATTTAAGAATATATTGGATTTGTTTGGAGTGACGGATTTTTATCCTAAAAGAGTTTTTCTTGTGTACATTTTATGGCATATTATTTGTTCTATATTAATGTGTATCTTCTTTCTATAATTATTAAATATTGAAATTTGTGCAACACTCTTCTTTGAATTTTAGTGTAAGAAGTATTCTTACATACCTTGCTTCCATTCAACTTCTCTTTATATTAAGGATATAGAGATTATATTCATTAGATGGAAAACATTATATATCTTCACACATGAGTGAAACAAGGATCAATGAACCAAAAACTAAATGATTGATCATTATTCGTCTTTGGAATTCGATACATCACCCTCATGTAGTTTGTTGATTTGTTGGTAACATGAAAAATCACCATCTTTAATGTGCCTTAAGATACATGTCTCCAATTTAATGCAATCACATATAGTACCCACATTGAAGTAGACATTGAAGTAGATAACATCAAGAATCAAGACAAGTTTTAAATACTTAGCACATCACTCAAACAAGTTACTATTTTATAGTGAATAATTCACTATCGGCATAGTTAAGTTCCTCAAAAAAGTAACATGCATGTAATAATTTTAATCTTATAAAATTGGATGGCTTATTATATATTATTGATAAATCATATGTTCCAAACCATAATCCAAAATCTTCAAAATTAGTTATCTTGATTGCTTAATAAAGGTTGATTGTGCCTATGTTATAGACACAGTTTTGAACTATCAAAATGTAAGTATGGTAAATTATGATTTCACAACTTTGACATAGATGAATAGGTAAAATCTATAACTACTAGAAAAGAATCATGAAATAATGCTAAAATAAATTACATTTGGTCAATGCAAGATTGTACACTTACACCTTAGATGCTCCTACATCACCTAAATTGGATACTCTAGTCTTGACTACATCAAATGTTGCACAAAGTTGAGGTGAGGATCTTTAAACCTTATTGGAAAGATTAGAAATGATATCTTGATAACTAATTTTATAATTTCAAATCCTACAAAGGAATGCTTGGCTCTCTCTGCATTTGCATATGGTGAAGATTCTCATTGAACTAGGGCTCTTTAACTATTTAGTAGATCTTGTCAAAGTATATTCTAGATTATTTGCTTGGTCATTCTTGAGTCAAAGCTTACTCATTTTTTTTGGTGTATTCTTTAATAGGATCTTCCTATTGGCTCTAGATTGATTCATTTTGGGGGTTTGTCAATCCTTGTTGTCATTTCTACAACACCAAGATACTCTCAATCATGTTTTTTAATTTTTCTCCAGAGACTAGGTTGCTTGGAATCAGATCCGTGATTTTTTCAAATCCTTTAGAAATAAGTCATTTTTCTTCTAGTAGATTATTATTTTAGGGAATTTAGCCCATAATTATTGCCATGTATACCCAAACATGAAATGGTTTAGAGTCTATTCCATATCAAAAAGAGAGAAATCTTGTACTATATTTAGGATGGTCTATTGCTATAGAATTCTCCACATATATTTTCTCTATTATTCTCATATAGATTCAAGTTTAACCTGATAAATTTGCACTTAAAATTGCTCACTTACACAACATGATTCTTCACCACTATTGAATAGTTGCCAAATTTTTGTGGACTTCTCTCTCCAAAGAGGTTAATCCTCTCATCGGGTGGGTGACATAAATGTAGTCATTTTGCTTGTGGAAGAAATTCTAATGATTCTTTTGTCATGTTGGTACAAACTTTAAGATCGCAATGCTCATGGTTGGTCCCAATATTCTCATTGTCTTTAGTTTCTTCTTGGCTTTATGATAGAGGTGCTCCTAGTTGACTGAACAGCAACAAGTTTCTTCATCTTACTCAAGCTATTTTTCTTATTATGAATTATATTTAGCTTCTTAATGGTGAGTAGGATAATTAAGAACATGCTCTTATAACTTGTAAGCCTAAGGGTATTCAAATTTAAATCTAGATGCCCCTGCCTCAGCCATAAAATAACCAAGCCAAGGAAAGCAATGCATAGCCAAATAAACTAGTAACTAGTAATTTGATATGAAGATTAAGTATTCTCTCCTCCAAGAGGAGTTATTGGATATTATTCGGCGAGAAACTCCCCTTCCTCCAACATCTGAGATAACCTAACCCTAGACCTGGAGCCACCATATCATTAGCCACTTTATTATCCTCTTTTTAAGTGTGTTGTAAAATATAAGTATCAAGTCCTAACAACAACTTTTGAATATCTCAAGTAGTATTCCATCAATCGACCAACCAACCACATTATGGCCATTAACTATGTCAATAATGAGTTTACAGTCTCCCTCAATATCTAAGTTGTGAATATAGATAGAGAGATAAAACTTCAAACCCCACAAAAAACTCATTTCCTTAGCTTGGTTGCTAGTGCCTGACCATAATACTTCCAGAGTAAGCAACCACTAGAGTACCTATCTCTATCCTTATGACTCCTCCAACAACAACCAACCCTTGCCTAGCAACACTGTAGAACACAAGATATCACTAAGAGTGGGGGGGATGAATCAGTGATTATAAAAAAATTCAAACAATGTGTGCAACCAGTAGGATAATGGAAACACTAACAAGAAACTACACACAAGAGCACATCACATAAAACTAGATATACAAGGAAAACACAATATGGGAAAAACCTCGGTGAGAAATGTTGTTGGAGATAGACTGCTCCAATCCAGCCTCACAATGAAGTAACAGTTTTGTTGGCATTATAACAGACAAAGGGATATCGTTGGCATTTCAATTAGGATATTGAGAAGGTTGTTGATGATTATGGATATAATTGATTAAGGATGTTTACTGTCTTAATATTATTATTTTGTCATTGATGTCAAAAAATTGATTTTCTAATTCAGTATGATGTTGCCATGTCTTAAGAAGTATGATTTGGTGAGTATAAAGATGTCGGTAAAAGACACAGAAAGAATTTGATAAATAAGGGGAGGAATAAGTTATTCAATGGGAAACTATTACCGAGTTAGACAATGATGAGATCATGATGTTTAGATTGTTTTGATATCCTACATATGTTGTTGATTGTAAGGTTAATACTATACTATGTTACTGAGCAAAGAACCTAGTCGGTAAACCCTAAGGAACCTAGTCGGTAAACCCTAAGGTTATCACTATCGGTTAATACAGGCGGAATGTCTACCGAGTGAAGTTTAGTATTTACCAAGTTGCAACCGAGTAATAACAGAATGCATTGAATGAATAAAAGCACTATTTAATGAAGGAAGTTGATGAGCTGGAACTGATTAAATGATTGGTATTCCATGCATGAATTTTGTTAAATAATCTATGGAAAAGGAAAATCGGCAGGAAGATCTACAACTCAGATTGAACCGCAATACCCTAGCACAAGTTCCAAGAAATGTATGCAAGTTCCAAGGTGGGGTAAAACATTTTTAGATCGAAGGATACATTGAACCTGGTCAAGTTTGAAGATCTGATGGCTATGATTGATCATGGGATATGTGATCAAGGAGATTAAGTGGTTGGCAAATTGTTTATAAATAAGGAACTGTTGATAAACAATGTATGCAGGCAAGTGTAAGCACAGGGATGCTACATAGTGATTACCGAGCACTGAAGCTTGAAGACCTGTTTTGATAATAGAGTATAGAGCCCAATAGAAGGACAAGATAAGTCCTATGACTAGATTGTGTTGAGCAAATAAGAATTTTCTTTAGCATTTTAGATGTGAAGTTGCAGATAGATTTTATTACTGTTATTTTGTAAAGTGACAGAAAATCTCTTAACCGAGTGGACTTAACAGTCTTATTTGTAAAACCCTCTAGCAAGGTGACATTCTTATTGAGTGTTTGAAATCCTTTAACAAGGTCACTTCTAACAAGGTGAAGATCCTAACAGATATGAGGGAAATCCCTTAACTGGGTCACATATAGCAATGTGTTTGTAATCTTTAATAGGATTTGCTTTTAACCGAGCAGACTCTAGAAGAGTATATTTCATAGTGGGTCCGAAATCCCATAGTGGTTTTTCCCTATTTGGGTTTCCACGTTAAATCTGGTGTTATGAGTGATTATGATGTTTATATGCTTATGAGTTTGCATGTTTTGCAGTTTTGGTTATATTGCTGAAGTATATGTTACCGAGGTTGAATCTGTTGTTTTTATGGAAGATTAAGTTTGTATGATTCACCCCCCCCCCCCCCTCATCTTGTTAGCTTGGCATCTATACTTAACATTAAGTATCATAACTATCAAGTTTTATAATGTTTTAGGGAACCAACCCAAGGAGCACCAACCCCTAGCAATTTATGGGCACCTTCCCAAAGGAGTACCAACCCCTATTCTATTCTGAGCACCAACCCCTGCACCGAGAACCCACTTAGTGAAATACAATGAGATATAAAATAAATAAAATGATAAACACCTGGTTACAAATGAGTTTTGTAACACTTGGAAACTATTCACTTTGTCAGTTGAACTCTTTTCTGATACACTATTTCTCTTTTCTACCGGTCCTCTATTCTTACTATCTGAATCCTCTACAACTCAGTTTCTGCCTAGCTAGATTTCTTAGAAACTAACTCTTCTCTCCTTCACTCTCTGCTGCTATCTTACATGTTCAGATATTGTCGGTTTAATAGACTGTTATACTCTGTAATAGTTTATCAGATACCTTAACCCTTGCCGGTAACACCTATCTTACCAGATCTTCTCCAACACTCATTCATTTCAATATTCTTCTATCACACTCAAACTGATCAACTCTCACCTCGTAAAGATTCACTTTATCATAAATATCTCATCAAGCATCACATCGCTCAGATCTACGATCTGCACATTTGTACTCTTGTTTTCCCGCCAAAACAAAAACCCAAACTTCACGCACTTAGGGTTTTCTTCACTAATATTGATCCATATCAAATCAGATCTCATCTTCTTGAATCAACAACCTGCAACAATTCAGCAAAAAGCTTTGTCCTATTTTATTATTCCTATGAAGGTTTACTATATTTATCAAACTGGACTTTGTTCATCAGTATTGATTTTGTCAATCATAATAAATGATCTAGCAGTTTCCTTTTCCAGATTAGCAAGACAATCAAATATCCTACTTCGATCATAATGTCAAAGAATAAAATCTCTTCCCTTTGATCTTCTTTGAGCTGCAATCCTCTACAGATAATCTATGTTTTTCACAGTAGATATTTAATATAGACCTAGTCGGCAACTACCTCATCGATGCACCATTCATCTACCACTACATGTTTGCCACCTGGAGTCCACATGACATCTCTGTCAACATTCAAATCACTTGATTGTGTCAGTTCAAACTCAGTCACCGACCGAACATGCTACAGGTATACACTAACTAGTTAACCTTCATATCGTGCACTTCTTTGTTCTGACAGTTAGGTTATGTTATCTCGGATTGCACTTACCGGGTTTGCTTGCTTATCAGTTGATATCAACATGCCAACAATCTCCAATTTTGGTAACAACATCTTGCATATCAATTGACATCAATGACAATACAATGCCAACAATCTCCTCCTTTTGGCATCGATGTCAATACACATATTATCGGGTTAACCTCCACAATCCGGACTCACAATATGCACTATCCCCAACAACTTTCTCTAATTGTACTCTTTCTCCCCCTTTGACAACAATGACAAAGGGTGTAGAAACCAATAATCGATAGGCCAGACCACTCTACCATGTCTCCTGGTAGGCCAATTGTGACTTTTGCAGATAGACAAATTGAATAGACAACTATAAAACTCACAAATGAGGATTGATGATCAAGTTCTCCCCCTGTGAAGTTATTCTCTTGATCAAGCTGATGAAAACTTTGGTAGATAAACAAATTGAATAGACAACTTCCCAAATCTTCAAACCAATCGGTACTGCCATACAGACATCTGATCTCCCCCTGTGTGCAACATATGATCCAAGAGTAAAAAAAGTATGGCTATGAACTCCCCCTGAACCACAGATCTCCATACACATTTAAGTGTAAAAGCTAGTGAGAAAACTCCTAACTTGTGTCTTAGATATTCAAATGTGTTTACCAGTAGAGGGTTTGTGAAGATATCAACAACTTCTTCACTTGTAAAAACATATTCTACCTTCACTTCTTTCTCTCAACCTTTTCTCTGAGAAAGTGGTGTTTGATAGCAATGTGCTTTGTCCTTGAGTGCATAACTAGATTCTTTGAAATGTTGATTGCACTTGAGTTATCACACTGGATTGAAATAGGGTTGGATATTTCTATCTGAATGTCCTTGAGAGCCTTCTTCATCCATAACACCTAAGAACAACATGTGGCAGCAACAATATATTCTTCCTTACCAGTAGATAAGGAAACTAAATCCTGCTTCTTGTTGTGCCATCAAACTAACTGGTCACCTAAAAAGAATACACCACTGCTTGTGCTTTTCCGATCATCAATGCAGCCTTCCCAATCAGCATTAGTGTAGGCCTGTAAAGTGAAATCTCCTTGCTTTGGATACCATAAGCCATAATTAAGTGATCCTTATAGGTACCTAAAGATTCTTCTAACTGCATTCTCATGTCACTGTTTAGGTGCAGCTTGAAATCTTGCCACCATACATACTGCCTACACTATATCCAGTCTTGAGGTAGTAAGGTGTAACAAACTACCAATCATGGATCTATATAGGATCCAATCCACTTCCGGTGACTCATCAACCTTGCTCAACTTGCATCTGATCACCATGGGGGTACTTACCGGTTTTTTGTCTTCCATCTGAAACTTCTTCAACATGTCTCTGGCATACTTGGTTTGAGAGATAAATATTCCTTTATCTTTTTGTGAAATTTGCAAACCAAGAAGATATGACAGCTCTCCAAGCATTGACATCTCAAACTCTGATTACATCTGATCAACAAACTCTTTACACAAGATATCTATGTTGCCTCCAAATATTATATCATCCACATATACAACAACAATAATCAAATGATTTCCATCTACTTTGATGTACAAATTATTACCTGCACTACCCTTTCTAAAACCTTGCTCCTTAAGATACTTATCCAACCTTGAATACCATGCTCTTGGAGCCTTCTTTAAACCATAATATTTTCTTCAACCAACATAAAATTTTCATCATCATGCAACAGAAAACCTTCCCGTTGTTCTATGTAGACTTCTTCTTCCAAATTACCATTCAAGAAAGCAGACTTGACGTCTATTTGATATACCTTGTATCCATTGAAGGCAGAGAATGCTAAGAACATTTTAATATTATCAAGTCTTGAAACTGGTGTAAATTTTTCTTCAAAATCAATTCCTTCTACTTGAGAAAACCCTTTGCACACTAACCTTGCTTTATGCCTAACAATCTTACCTTCTTCATTCATATTGTTCCGGTAGACCCATTTAGTACCAATGACATTTTTATTTGCTGGTCTAGGAACTAATTCCCAAGTCTTGTTCTTTTCAATCACCAATAGTTCTTCTTCCATATCATCCATCCATTTGTCACTTTTGCTAGCCTCATTGAATGTCTTGAGCTCCAATTCAGTCATGAGGCAGAAATTCACTTGTTCATTATTCTGGGAAAGTCTTCTTGTATGTACACTGTCACTTTTATTTCCTATAATCTACTCTTCCAGGTGATTGTTTTGCACATATCTGTTAGGGGTCTTGATGGGTGCTTCTACTGGCTCATTTTCTAACTGAACTTCATCTTCATCACATGAATCATCATATCAGTTTACTTGTGCTTGTTTGTCTTTACGCAAATCTTCATCAACTCTTACATGCACACTTTCAATGACTCTTCTCAGTCTATTATTGTAGCATTTGTAGGCTTTGTTGTGAGTAGAGTAACCCAAGAAAATACCTTCATCACTCCTAGAATCAAAACCACATAAACTATCTTCATCTCTCTTGATGAATCATTTACTTCCAAAAACTTTGAAATATTTAATGGATGGCTTTTGGTCATACCACAATTCATAAGGTGTCATTATGTTATTTGTTCTCAGTTGAACCTGATTTAGTGTATACACAGCAGTATGAACTTTTTCCTTCCAGTACATATCTGGTATGTTTGCTTCATTCAACATAGTTCTCGCCATCTCCTTGACAGTTTAGTTTTTCCTTTCTACAACACCATTTTGTTGTGGTGTTCTTGGGGTTGAATAATATCTTTTGATTCCATGTCTCTCATAGTAGTCTACAAACTCATTTGATGTGAACTCACCACCCCAGTCAGATCTCAAACACTTCATCTTACATCCACTTTACCTCTCAACCATCTTCTAAAAGATTTTGAATCTCTCATATTCTTGTTATTTGTCATGTAGGAAGGTGACCCATGTCATTCTTGAGAAATCCTCAATGAATAGCATGAAGTATCTCTCACCAGCTAAATATCTTGTTTTGGCTGGACCACATAGATCTGTATGCACAAGTTCTAAGGACCTTGAGGTATTATGTTCTTTAGTTTTGAAGGTTACCTTAGTCGGCTTGCCTCTTAGACATTCATCACAAAAAGTACTTGCCGGTTTGATAATTGGTAGTATATATCTCACGTAGCCTTTATTTCTCACCTTAACTAGATTATCAAATTTTATATGGCTTAATATTGTGTGCCACAACCAGCTCTCATCTACTTGTCCCATCAAGCATTGGGACTCAAAGCATTCCTTAAGATTGTACACATTTTCATCTATCCTTTTACCTTCTGCAACAATTTGTCTGGTACTATCCTTTCTTATCTGACAACCGGTAGAGTTAAATGTGAATTTGTATCCTTTATCACACATTTGAATCATACTTAGAAAATTATGTTTTAGTCCTTCCACATAGTATACATCATGTGCTTTTAATTTTCCATATATGTTCAGAGTACCTTTTCCTTTTATCTTGATGGAAGAATTATCTCTGAACCTCACTGAACCTCCATTCCAATCATCAAACTTGATAAACTTCTTTTTATCTCCAGTCATGTCATTGGAACAGCCATTGTCAACTACCCATAAATTTCTTCCTCCTGCATGCAGCGCAGTTTGGACAATCAGACTGATTATGCTTTATTCTTATCCTTCTCAACCCAAATCGAGTTGGCTTCCTTCTTCTTGTCAGTTGCACTTTTCTACTCCGGTTTTGCTTTGGGTCTCTGATCCAATACTGACTTCTTTTTCTTAGAAGTCTTGAGTTTGCAATGTAGCCAACATTTTGACAATGATAGCATTTCACATTAACATTGAAAGATGAACTTGAAAACCTATTGTAGGATATTGGTTGACTTATCCTACATTCATAACTCTTATGACCAAAACCATTATATTGATAACAAGTGACATTCATCTCCCGGAGTGTAGCAAACATATTTCTACATTCAAAACTAGTAGGGGGCTTACGCAACAAACTACAATTAGCAATTCTATGACCAAACTTATTACACCAGTAACAGTAACCATAGAATTTGGGTGCATACCAATCTTGTTGCACTGAACCGACAAACCTTTGTCTCACCAGATGTTTTCCTCTCATGTTATTGACTTTAGTGAACCCCTCTTCATCAATCTTGAACTTGATTTTATGGTTTGCATTCTGGTATGATGTGTGAGCCTTCTGGTTCTTAGCATTTTGGTTCACAGGCAAGTTTCTTGTAGCTTCAGTATAGGTCTTCTTCTTGGTAGCTTTGTTGACAGTAAAGTTTTTTTTTCTCTTTACTTTCACTTGAAGAAGTAAACTATATTTCCTTGTCATATGTGTCTTTGCTATTTGAACTTTGTCCTTCTTCAAAACCTAAACCTCTGGTATCTTTTGAGTGCTTTTGATTACTCAACATCTTGTCCAAGGCTTCAGTGTTTCCCTCATACTTGCTTCTCATCTTCAGTTTATCTTTTCTCTTTTCAAGCTCCTTTCCAGGCCTTACAATTTCTTCTTCCAGATTTTGATGCTTCTTTTCCCTCTTTATCAAATCGGAGGATGTAACTTCACATATCCTCTCGGCCTCTTCCAACTGGAGTTTCAAATCAGAAATTGTTTTCTTGGACTCATCCAGGGATTGCTTCAAATGCCCTTGTTCTTTGGCAGCGGCACACTTAACCTTCTTGAGTTCCCTTCTTGTTTTAATCAACTCCTTAATGGAACTTATGAGCTCACCTTCCAAGTCCACTTCAACTTCAATGTCTTCATGTTTATTATCTTCATCAGTCGGTTCATCTAGTGCCATAAAGAGATTGGTTTCTCTTTTATCCTCACAACAGTCATTTTCTGAGGCACTTTCTTCATCTATGGCATCATCTTCAAAAGTATACAGGTTGTTCTACTTCCGATAGCTTCTTCTATCTTTTTCATAGGCATTCTTCTTTTTATCCTTACTCGAAGGTCTGTTGGTGCTTTGTTGCTCCTCTCCAGCATTCTCACCATAGGGACATTTTGAAGCAAAGTGTCCTATTTTACCATAGTTAAAACATTTGAGAGGTAATTTTCCTTTGTACTTACTGGATCCTCTTTTAAGCTTCCTTAGAAATTTAGCTACCACTATGTCCAAGTCTTCACTAGATTCTCCATGAGTGATTTATTCTTTACCCTTTTTGATGGAGTTGAAAGCAACCTCTTTCTTTGAAGCTCCTTCACTGGTTGTCCTCATCTCATAAGCGGTTAGGGATCCAAATAACTCATCCATTGAAAAGGTTTTCAAATCCTTGGCTTCCTCTATTGCAGAGAGATTTGTATCATACTTAGATGTAAGAGATCTAAGCACCTTTTTGACAATGACTTCATTAGCTATATCCTCTCCAAGTCCTCTAATAGTGTTAATTGTTTCATCAATTCTTTGAAGATAATCAGCAATCTTTTCATCAAGATGACCTCTTAGTGTTTGTAGTTTAGCCTCCTTGACCTTGACATCTCCTTAAAACAATATTTTCAACTTATCCCAAGTTTCCTTGGTAGATGAGTAGTGCATAACCTTAACAAACTCATTATCAAACAAACCACTACGAATAGCATGTTTGGCCTTGGCATTGTTTACATACTCCTTCTTAGCATCTGGATATATAGGAGAAGCATTAGGAATAGTATACCCATTGATCATAGACATCTAAACATCAAAACCTAGGGAGGACAGATAGGTTTCCATTCTTCTTCTCTAGAAGGCATAGTTGGTACCATCAAACATGGGAGATTTAAAGGAGGAGGATTCATTCCTTTCCATTGTGTTCTTAAACCAGAATCACCCAAGCTAGATAAAGCTTTGATCAATAGGGAACCTAAGACTCTAATACCAATTGTAGAACACAAGATATCACTGAAAGGGGGGGTGAATGAGTGATTATAAAAAAAATCAAACAATGTGTGCAACTTGTAGGATAATGGAAACACTACCAAGCAACTACACACAAGATCACATCACATAACACCGGATATACAAGGAAAACCCAATGTGGGAAAAACCTCGGTGATAAATGTTGTTGGAGATCTACTTCTCCAATACAGCCTCACAATGAAATATCAGTTTTACAATATTTTAGGGCACCAACCCAAGGACCACCAACCCCTAGCAATTTATGGGTACCTACCCAAAGGACCACCAACCCCTATTCTATTCTGAGCACCAACCCCTGCACCAAGCACCCACTCAGTGAGATAACATAACATATAAAATCAATACAATGATAAACTCCTAGTTACAAATGAGTTTTGTAAAACTTGGAAACTATTCACTCTATTGGTTGAACTCTTTTTTGTTACATTGTTTCTCTTTTCTACCGGTCCTTTGTTCTTATTGTTTGAATCCTCTACAACTCAGTTTCTGCCTAGCTGGATCTTCTCAGAAACTCACTCTTCTCTCCTTCACTCTTTGTTACTATCTTACCAGTTCAAAAACTGTCGGTTTAATACACTATTATACTCTGTAACAGTTTACCGATTACCTTAACCCTTGTCGGTAACACCTATCTTACCGGACCTTCTCCAACTCTCAGTCATTTCAATATTATTCTATCACACTCAGACTAATCAACTCTCACCTCATAGAGATTCACTTTATCATAAATCTCTCATCAAGCATCACATCACTCAGATCTACAATCTGCACATTTGTACTCTTGTTTTCCCGCAAAAACAAAAACTCAAACTTCACGCACTTAGGGTTTTCTTCACTGACATTTATCTGTAACAAATCGGATCCCATCTTCTTGAATCAACAACCTGCAACAATTTAGCAAAAAACTCTGTCCTATTTTATTCTTCCAATGAACGTTTACTATATTTAGCAAACTGGACCTGTTAATCAGTCTTGATTTTGTCGATCACAATAAATGATCTAGTAATTTCCTTTTCCAGATCAGCAAGACGATCAAATATCCTGCTTAGATCATAATGTCAAAGAATAAAATATCTTCCCTTCGATCTTCTTTGAGCTACAATCCTCTGCAAACAATTTGTGTTTTTTGCAGTCGACATTTAATATTAACCTAGTCGGCAACTACCTCACGAACGCACCATTCACCTACCATTGCATGTTCACCACCTGGAGTCGACGTCACATCTCTGTCAGCATCCAACTCACTTGATTGTGTCGGTTCAAACTCAGTCACCAACCAAACATGCTACCGGTATACACTAATCAATTAACCTTCATATCGTGCACTTCTATGTTCTGTCGGTTAGATTATGTTATCTCGAACCGCACTTACTGGATTTGCTTGCTTACCGGTTGACATCAATATGCCAACAATATCCAATGTCGGTAACAACATCTTTCATACCGGTTAACATCAATGACAATACAATGCCAACAAACACCATCAAAATTGAGCTTGTGTCTCCCTGATGAATAATAAGAGGGGGGGTGAATTAGTATGCCTAAGAACTTAACCAAACTCTTAAACAATTTTCTAGCAAACCCATGTAGCAGTTAAATAATAAACCGGTTAAAGCACAAACAAGCCAAATAGAAAATAAAGCATTCACCCACAGAATCACAATCACCATAACACAAGAAGTTTTGACATGGAAACCCAAATGGGAAAAACCATGGTGAGTAAAACTCACAAGTCAACTATCTGCAGAATAGTAACTAGACTGGTTAAGGTCAGACCGGTTAAGGCCTTACAATGTTCTTCACCAGAACAGATCTTGTTAGGAGTTAAGTCCTGTTAAAGACTACCCTGTTAAAGGATTTCAGATTCACAATTATGAACCACCTTGTTAGAGGATTTACAATAGGCTTGACTGGGCCTACCCGATTAAGGGTTTCAGACTTGTCAAAGATATTAGTAATCAACAAGTAAATGATCTATAAGATAGCATAGAATGCTTGATTAGATCCTTCACAGTTCTTCATTAATTCATTATAGCATTACTTCAGTCTTCTATTCTTTGCACTCACAAGCTCTATAGTGAGATACCTATTTTGCACAGACCTAATTTGTTCTCCAATACTCGCACACATTAACAACAACTTAAAACCCTAGACATGATGTCCTCATATAGGAATCTGATTTCATGTCGGTCCAATAAGATTAGACTAAAATTTCCTAGGTACGGTGCATCTAGACACATCTGGTAACATGACACACAAACACCACCAAAGTGTCGGTGGATGATAACTCATCACACTTTACAAGTATATCAGTTTAACACAATATACCAATTATCGATTTACAAATGAAGACTGGAAAACTAGAACATAGTGTTCCGATCAAAAATATTAACTGTCGCTCGGGGTCTTTGTTCCTCTTGAGGTCTTTATACCACTTGGGGTCTTCAGTCAAGCTATGACCAGTAAGCATCTTCTGTGAAACACTGATAGCCTTTGACAAATAAAGACTATACATATAATGACATACAATACCAATTGGAACAACTACCGGTTAAGAATAACTCATATATCAAATAAGTGTATGTCCATCAATGACAATCACAACTAAACATCATTGAAATACCAACAATCTCCCCCTTTGGCATTGATGGCAACACTTAGGAAAATTTTAACATCTAAGTGCTTACAAAAAAAAACAGATCCCATAATCAAAATTACTCCCCCTAAGCATATACACTACACCCTTTGCAAAAATTACAAGTATGTGCAAGAAATTTTCAATACTACCCATAAAAAATTTATACAACTCCCCCTTTGCCAACAATGAAAAAGTAATGCAAAATATTCCCTTTTTTGCATAATATAAAAACAGAGTATATGTTCATGATAGTAGAGAGTAAAACTTCTCAAAAAGAGATTTAAAGTTTTGCATAAAATTCTTCATGTCTGAAGACCATGAATCAAGAAGTGAGGCAGCAATTTCACTCTCGGTCTTCATCTGGAAGGATAAGTCTTCCATTGCATCAATAGTGCTCATCTCCTATGTGACAGTAATAGCCTCCAAGTTTAGGAAACACTTCTGAAGAACCTACAATTTTGGTAATAGAAGCAACTGGAGCTCCTGCAGATCTTGAGTCCGATTGTAGATCTCTGAGTCAAGCTTTGCAATCTAATGCTGGTGAGTACGAACAGCCTGTCCATAGACTGTGAATAGATCATAGGGAAATTTGAAGTTGTCGATATACTTCTGTAAATCCGATTGGAGTTGACTCTTCTATTTCAGAGCATCTTTACAAAATAGGTGAGGTTGGCAGATTTTGCTCAAGAGGAGGTTACCTTCACCCATAGTTGAACTGATATCATCTTTTTTCTTAAGCAGTGTTGCTCTGTCTGCATCCATTTTCTTGACTAATGAAACTTTTAGAGCTTTTTCATGCTTCTTGTTTGCAAAAATCTGGGCAGCATCTTCTAAAGATTGCACTTGATCATCTACTACTATGTAAAGAATTTTTAGCTTACCCAGTGAGGAATCGGTACTGGGAAGGTTAGTACCAGGGATTAGATTGGAAAGAGTTTCAATAGCAAATTGAATGGCATCTTGTTCTTTCTTTTTTCTCAGTTCTTCCAATCTAACCTGCGCTAGTTGAATGCTCCTCGGTATCTCAATTTCATCAACCGATTGAGTCAAACAAGCAAGAGTCAAATCGGTGGGACCGATGGGATCAACCCACTTGGCTTGATCTTCTGATGCCTTAGGAGTCTATCCTCCCTCCTTGGCCTTGATCTCCTCTTGTCTTCTCTTCTCCTCTTCTTCTTTTTCTTGGGCTACCTTGGCGGCCTTCACTTTCTCCTCTTCCACTCTCCTCTTCTCTTCTTCTTTCTTTTGCTCTTCTTCCCTCTTTTTCTCTTCTTCCTTTTCTTCTTTTCTTCATCCTTCTTCTTCTTTTCCTCTTCCTTCTTCTTCTCCTCTTCCTTCCTCTTCTTCTCTTGTCTCGCTTTCTTCGCTTGCTCTTTCTCTTGTTTCTCTTTTTCTGCTTTCTCTTTTTCCTGTTTCTCTTTTTCCGCTTTCTCGACTATTTCTTTCTCTATTCTCGCCTTTTCATATTTCTCCTTATATGGAGTGACATCCTCAATATCTAGTGCATCAACATCAATGGGGTCATTTTGTTCTGGTATTCTTTCACCCAGACCATCAAAGGTTTCATCTGCTTTGGTTGTGGATAGGTCAGGTTCTTGCTCAGCCTGCCGATTAGCTTCAGATACTTTTTGCATTTTGAAGCATCTTTAACCTGTAGATGGGTGTCTTTTTCCACTTCAGAAGTTTTGCTTCCAAGTATCTGAAGTCTTCTTCTTCTCATGAAGAAGATGCCTTTGTACTTATCAATAATCTCAAACAATTCTAAATTTGAGGTATCTGGAAAATATTGAGCAAAAATTTTCTCACTGATGTCTTGTTCCTTTTTAATGGCAATGCGCCATTTATTATCCAAAGAATCATACAAAGATTTAGAAGTAACTGATTTAATATTGGTATGTGGCCTATCATTAATACATAAATATTTAACAAGTTCTTGTTCAACATCCTCCTTTTCACTATCATTGAAATCATCAAAATATTCTTTTAAATCATCAAGAACTTTCCTTCTAATAGTCTTTATGGTCCTTTGACAATGTGTCATAGGTTTTTAAGAGGAAATATCTATATTTATTGGTGCAGAGGTTGTTGGTACATTACCGGTTGACTTCATCTTCTTTCTTGATTGCCTTGTCTTCTTCATTTCTACCTCTGGTTCAGTGCCTTTTGAATCCGGTGAGTTATTCTTGGCTTTCCTCTTCCTTTCAAATACCTTTGGTGGAATAGCCTCCGATTTCTTTTTAGCTGGTGACCTCTTGGTCACTTTAGGACTGGTAGCAGATGTAACCAATGTCGATGCTAATGGAACTGCTTTACTCTTTTTCTTCTTTGGTACCTCAATAGGTTTGATCATCTCGGAGTAAGTATCGGTCCTCTTCCTCTTGGGATCCAGTGGTGAAGCAAGTAGGGTAGAGGCATACCCTGTCAATATATAATTTACCACTTCATATCTCATAGGCTCAACTTCATCTTCTTTGGGCTCAACCTCTTGCATTATGCAATGATCTGTTTTGATTGTAAAATAGATGTCATCTTCATACTTTTTAACTAAATCACCAGATATTCTCATTCTTTGGTTCATCTTTAGTCTGAACTCATCAAAATATTTGTTCAGAGTCTCTGGATATGCAGATCCCACTGCTTGCAAACTCTCCTTTATTTGTCTGGAAACCGGTATGTCACTTGACCATTGAACATCACCAACTCCAAGAAAATATCCTTGAAAATAGAAAAATAAACCGACAAGCAGTTGTCCGAACTTAAACCTCAGAGTTTTGTCAACTTTGATGGACTTCAGATTTTCCATTAGTTGTTTATGCATGCAAGTGCATAAGTCACATTCTGCATTCTCCTTAATCATCCTATAAGCGGCATGCATTGCAGCTGTAGGAACAGAATTCATTCTACTGGCATAGAATACTCTATACTCGATTACCATGCACGCGTACTTCACCAAGTCATCTTTAATGGTGTTAATATTCATTGCCCATTGGTTGCTCATAGAACCAGTGAGCTCTGTCACTTTGGTTTTGGTGATCTTTCAAAGAACGGGGACTTCCCCAACATTGCAGAAACTGGTCACAGCATGAATTGCCTCCAGTGTAATATCATGGGTTCGCTCAAGGTACATCTTATCACCATGAACCCTACTAAGGATAATCCTAATGTGTTCTTTTGTAAATTTCTTGAGAAAATATACTGCATTGTGTAATTTCTTCTTCTCGATTATGTTGTATTCGGGTTTAATCTTCTTATTGTCTCCATAGAACAAAATCAGCTAGGAGTGAATCACTAGAGACCCTAGGTCTTCTAGTTTGCAATTAATATATCCTAAAACATCGCCTTCGACAATGACTCCGACGGGAATTTGAGATAGTGCATTATATTTCATCTTCTTTTTAAGAAGCTCAGGTGATTCCTCAGGTTCAGTAGAACTAGAAGGAATTTTAGATGTAGAGGCCATATCTAGAAGATTCCAAATGATAAGAATGTTTCAACGATAAATACCTTCACACTCCAAACTAGGGTTTGCCAATGTCGAGCACAACACACTTCTTTCAGAAGCTAACTTTACCACTTTGACTTCCACACTGGTGGCTGCAATATCTTGTGCAAGATTCCTTTCTGAATTCTTTCGAATGCAAGATGAATCGCTCTAGTTGCGCTGCTCAAACTAGAAACATTCTTCTCTGAAAATAGGTAAGTAAAAATGATGACAAAAGTCACTTTTAAACATGCTCCACCTACCATAATAAATGCATCACCATTAGGGCTCAAACCCTAATTTTACCTTTTACCGCTTCATTTCTTATGTATGTTGATAGGTAACAAATACCGATAAAGGAACTTTACTGATATACTTCAGGGGTTTGAAACAATGTTACCAATATGTTCCCCCTAAGTTTTTTGAAGCTTAGTTTGTCGGTTAAGGGATCTCCACACTAGGTGCAGACACTGGTACATCCTGTGGCTTCTCTTCAGATTTCTTTTTCCAAGTTTTATCCATATCTGCCTAAATAGTTTCAACATCAATCTTCCCTTCTGGGTCGACTGGTATGTCTCCTGATGGATTCTTTCTCAGTCTACATGCTCTGGCAGTGTGTCCCGGTTTGTTACAATGATAGCATACCATTCCAGGTGTTCTCCATGGTCCGATGTTCACATTTCCATTCTTCCTTTTGTAGGTTGTAGCAGTGTGACCGCTACCATGACAGATCAAACAAGTTTCTCTCCAACTGTTTGCCACTCCATAACCATTTGACCAATGGTCATAGGTTCTGTACCGGTTTGGGTTTCAGTTCATAGGAGATTCTGGGGCAACTCCTTTAGATCTTGGTGCATAAATTCCAGAGTTGTTCATAACTGACCTACACTCAAAATCTCTAAGCCCAAACTTGTTGCATGCATAACAGTGACCATTAAATCTACCAGTTCTAGCCACATTGTTTTGCATGTAAGGAAAGTTATTGTAAGCCTTTCTCCTACATACATTGGTAGTATGTCCTTCCTTAAGACAGTTAAAGCAAACAGGTTTAAACTTTTCCTTACCTTTACTCTTATTATTGTTCTTAGCTGCCGATTGTTTCTTTGGTGCATCACTCTTGATTCCAGAGGTTTCACCTTCCTTGTATCCAGAGAAACCAAGTCCAGTGGTATCCTTTGATGGCTTCGCCAATTCCAGCTTTTGTTCCAACTTAGCAACACTCTGGTTGAACTTTGCAAGTATCTCCTTTGATTCAGCAAGTTCCTTGGAAAGAGCATCATTGGTTTTCATCAAGGTTTCATTCTGAGAGATAGCAGCATTTAGGTCTGCTTGTATTTCTTCTTTCTCTTCATTACCCTCTTACAGATGAGAGGTGATGGTACCAATCTCTTGTTTCAACTTAGAGATCTCACGCTCCTTGTCCTTCACTAAATCTTCAACTTTTCTTTTGTTTTCTATCTCCTAACTCATCTTGATAGTCAGTCCTTCCAACTCCCTCCTTAGGTTAGTTTTGGATTCATTTAGTTTCTCCACTTCTCCAGCTAGGGCTTCTATGTTTGCTTCATCAGAAGAGTTGTTTTCAGTCAATTCCATCAATTTCTTAGCAAGTTCTCTTCTCTTGGCTAAAGAGGCTTTATACTTGATCTTGAGTTCAACATAGGCTCTCTCATACTCAGTAAGACGGTGAGTGAGTTTCCTCATGTTGTATTCCCCCATATCTCCTTCCAAGTGGTTAGACTTATAGAAAGGTAGGCTCTGATACCAATTGATGAATACTAAGAGGGGGGTGAATTAGTATGCCTAAGAACTTAACCAAACTCTTAAACAATTTTCCAACAGACCAGTGTAGCAGTTTAAACAATAAACTGGTTAAAGCACAAACAAGCCAAATAGCAAATAAAGCATTCACCCATAGAAGCACAATCACCATAACACAAGAAGTTTTGATGTGGAAACCCAAATGGGAAAAACCACGGTGAGTAAAACTCACAAGTCAACTATCTGCAGAATAGTAACCAGACCGGTTAAGGTCAGGCCGGTTAAGGCCTTACAATGTTCTTCACCAAAACAGATCCTGTTAGGAATCCAGATCTCTGTTAAGAGTTAAGTCCTGTTAAAGACTACCCTGTTAAATGATTTCAGATTCACAACTGTGAACCACCTTGTTAGAGGATTTACAATAGGCTTGATTGGGCCTATCCGATTAAGGGTTTCAAACTTGTCGAAGATATTATTAATCAACAAGTGAATGATTTATAAGATAGTATAGAATGTTTGATTAGATCCTTGACAATTCTCCATTAATGCATTACATCATTACTTCAGCCTTCTATTCTTTGCACTCACAAGCTCTGTAGTGAGATACCTATTTTTCACGGACCTAATCTGTTCTCCAGTACTCGCACACATTAACAACAAATTAAAACCCTAGACATGATGTCCTCATATAGGAATCTGATTTCATGTCTATCCAATAAGATTAGACTACAATTTCCTAGGTACAATGCATCTAGACACATTTGGTAACACGACACACAAACACCGCCAAAGTGTGGGTAGATGATAACTCATCACACTTTACAATCATACTGGTTTAACACAATATATCGATTACCGGTTTACAAATGAAGACTAGAAAACTGGAACATAGTGTTCCGATCAAAAATATTAACTGTCGCTCAGGGTCTTCGTTCCTCTTGAGGTCTTTATACCACTTGGGGTCTTCAATCAAGCTATGACTGGTAGGCATCTTTTGCGAAACACAAATAGCCTTTGACAAACAAAGACTATACATATAATGACATACAATACCGGTTGGAGCAACTACCGGCTAAGAATAACTCATATATCAAATAAGTGTGTATCCATCAATGACAATCACAACTAAACATCATCGAAATACCAACACTCCCCTCTATAGGAGGAGCCCATCTGGTATTTTGCCTCTTTAGCCTCTTATAATTATCAAATCTATCATACAAAGGGGGAAGATTCTAATTCTTAGCCATTCTATCATCAAAATCCATAAGGGGGGAAGAGGGAAAAGGTCAATTATAATCTAAGATATTATCCAGGAGAAGCTTGCAAACAATAATGAACACCTCATCAACATATCTTTCTTCACCCCTATATATTTTATTATTCCTCTCCTTCTAGATGCTCCACATGAGATGTGGGGGGATATGCCTCCAGAGTTCAACAATGAGGGGATGATAGGAAAGGCAAATCCAATCAAGGGCATGAGCTTGAGCGTCATGATTCATGACCCAAGATATCTCCAGATTATTAACAACTTTACCCCATAGATTGAAAGTAAATTGATAGTGGAAGAAAATGTGGGGAATGGATTCTTCCTCAAGTTTACATAAGACACGTCTATTTGGGAGTTGAAAGCCCTATTAATAAGATTATCATGTGTATGGATCTTGTTATACATCACCATCCATGAAAAATAGTTGACTTCTGGTATGAGATGGGGGATCCAAACTTTCCTCCAAAGCTCATGTAGACTGCCTTCTTTCAATAGAAAAAGGTGAGTTGATTTGATAGAGGAATTGCCTTTTGAGTTTTTGGACCAAACAAAATGGTCTTCCTCACTGAAGATTGGGATTCTGATGCACTGCAAAATCTATTGTAACTAGGTGGCCAAATGGAGAAGGTGGGGTTGCAATTGACAACATTGCAAAATGTATGACTAGGCCTTATGCAGAGAAATATGGTCAATTACCACATGACCAAAGAAGGTCAAAGAACCATATTTAATAGCCTTAAGAGTAGGATGAGATGATAGGGGCCCAACTTCCAACCAATTATCCCCTCTGAACCAAATATTTTAACTATTATCTATTTGCCACCTTAATCCAATAGAGAGCAGGTTTGCATTTGATAATATTGTTCTAAATTCTAGAACCACTTAGGATACTAGTAAATAAGAGGATTCTAAAAAAACTACCTGAATTTGAGTACTTGGCTCTCATAATTCTACACTAATCATTCTCATCTAAGGAGAGAGCCCATCACAATTTTTCCAAAAGTTCCTTATTGAGAAGGTTAATTTTCCTTATTCCCAAGCCACCAAACTTCATGGGGAAAAAATCCATATCCCAATTAACTAGGGCCATTCTTTTCTTTTCCTCCATCTCTATCCATAAAAAAATTCTTGGGATTTTCTATAGTTTTTTAATAAGGAGGTGAAGATTTTGAAGAGCGAGATGTAGTACACTAGTATGCCTTGAAGGGAGGCTACCAAGAGTTGTGGTTTTTCAACTCCACTGAGAATCTTACCATTCCACCCCACAAGATTCCTTTGTATTCTTTCTAAGATATAGTTCTAGAAAGAGGGGACCACCTCCTTGATAGTTAGAGGGAGGCCCAAGTAGGTGCCCAGGAGGGACATGCTCTTGCAGCCCAAGCTATTCTTGATTTTGTTTTGAAGCCCCTCCCTAGTGTGTAAAAACTAAATAATACTCTTCGCATAGTTAATATGTCGACCTAACACGTTAGCATGTGCTAATTTAAAAAAAACTTCCATTTTCTAGCCTCCACCATAGAATCCACCCCAAAAAGAATAGTGTCATCGACAAATTGTTGAAGGATAGAGGGAGATAAGAAAGAGGCAGCCTTAACCCCCTCCAAAGTGCCCCTATCCACCACATTTAGAAAATTTATCCCTAAAATTTCAGCTATCATTATAAAGAGGTATAGGGATAAAGCATGCCCCTACCTTAGACCTTTTTTAGCAACAAAGAACCCCCTAGGATTTTTATTAACCAGGATTGATAATTTAACAATGGTTATGTATTCCTTAATTAAGGAAAACAACTTGTCCTAGAAACCTAATTTCTTTAGGACCCTGAAGAGAAACTCCCATCTAACTCTATCATAGGCCTTGGAAATATCAAGTTTTAGAACCATCCCCGGATGACCACACATATCCATTGAACAATTTAGAAAATTTCACCATGTTAAGAAAATATCCCTAAAATTTCAACTAACATTATAAAGAGGTATGGGGATAAAGGATCCCCTTGCCTTAGACCTTTTTCAGCAGCAAAGAACCCCCTAGGATTTTTATTAACTAGGACTGAGAATTTAACAATGGTTATGCATTCCAAATTAAGGCAATCAGTTTGTCCTAGAAACCTAATTTCCTTGGGACCTTGAAGAGAAAATCCCATCTAACTCTATCATAGGCCCTGGAAATATCAAGCTTTAGAACTATCCTTAGACAACCACACCTATCCATTGAATGAATGCTCTCATGAGTGAAAATCACAGCATCAAGAATTTGCCTTCCCGGGACAAACCCCTTCAAAGTAGGGTTGATAAATTTATTAAGAAATGGCTTGAGTTTGTTGACTAGAATATTAGAAAATATCGTATACATAGTATTACAAAGATGATTAGGTCTGAAATCCGAGAGGCACTTTGGCTTAGGGACTTTAGGAACAAGAGGAATAAAAGAATTGTTCAATTTTTTCAGATTCTTACCATTACAGAAGAAGTCTGTTGCAGCTATTGTTATGTCAAACCCTAAAATATCCCAGAATTATTGAAAAAACATCGAGGGGAAGCTGTTAGGACTTGAGGATTTGAAAGAACCCATAGAAAATGTAGCAACCTTAACCTCTTCCTCCAAAATTGGGTTCAACAACTATGCATTGCTAGCCAAAGTAAGGGACCACGACATGCAATTTAATAGTTGTTCCTCTAAGGCAGGAGAGATAATAGAGATTTCCCCTTTGTAAGTATTAAAGAAATATCTGGTAACCATTTCCCCCAACATGATATCATTAGTGACAATTTGGTTATCATCATCCACCAAGGAATGAATAGAATTCCTCTTCCTATGTTTCATGGCTGACCTATGGAAGAAGGCAGAGTTCCTATCCCCCTCTTTCAACCATTGAACCTTTTATTTCTATTTCCAGAAGACTTCCTCTCTTTTCATGTTCTCTTTCTATTCCAACCTCGGATTTTCCTCCTCATGTGAAATCTCTAACCTATCCCCATTAGCAATTTGAGATTGAACAGCAACCAATTTGGAATCAATCTCCTTTTTCTTAGCAAAAATATCCCCAAAGCTATATTTATTCTACCCTTTTACCTTTTTTTATAGTGTCAATTCTCTCAACCATTCTATACATAACTAAGCCTTGCATAGGGGTATTCCACCAATTCTAGATACAAGCTCAAAAATTTGGGTGTGAGGTCCACATGATTTCAAAGCAAAAAGGAACTAACCCCTTACCAAAATTATCCACTTAGTCCAAAGGGAGAGAATTATGATAAAAAACCATTTAAGGAAGGGCTCAAAGGGAAGAGTTGAAGCATAGCTCCCAATTTTTTGAGACCAAGAATCAATCTAGGTGTACTTGAATAATATTTTCCCCTTTCCTATGGTTGGACCAACTAAAATTATGACCAAACAAGTCAATGTCCCAAAGACCCATCATATTGATGAAATAAGTCAAATCCAACATGTTTTTAGAGTAATTAACCAACCCTCCTAACTTCTCTGAGCGGAACAAGGGGGTATTAAATTCCCCTGCAACCATCCAAACATCATGAGGGGCCACAAGGGTCTTTGTCCTGACATCCTCCCAAAACACCAATCGACTATGATGGGTGTTAGGAGCATAAATATTCACTAAAAACCAAGAAACCTTCGGCACATAAAACCTTATAGATAGACTACTAGAAGTACATATTATGAATTTTCCTTTGACCTTATATCGATCCCACATGGTGATGACCCCACCTGAGGCCCTAGAAGCTTCACTAATAAAGAAACAAGAATCTGGCCAGAATATAATCAACTACCTTTTGAAATACCACAACTATCATTTTCACTTCTTGAAGGAGTAAAATATCCACCTTCTTTTCAAGGATAGAGTTCCTTAATGCATATTTCTTTTGAGGGTTGTTCAAGTCCCTCATGTTCCAAGATAGGAACCTCATTTTCTGAGTTTAGTTGCTTATTCCAAGATACGTTTCTGACCATTGGTAATTTCCCTTGGAATGTCCCTTTGTCTTGCTAATCTCTAGGAAGGTCTTTCAGCTTTAGCTTCCCCACCAACATCAACCTTATCATTCCCAGTTTTCCTATGTTGAGTCATCCAACCCTTCTTTTTAGCCCGAGTTGTTGAGACATCACCCAATAACCTTTGGCCACTTGATGAAGCACCTAGAGAAAGACATTTCCTTGGGGATTCGAAGGAAGCAACAAAGGGAAAAGGAGAAGCCATGTTTCAAATACAAACACATTGGGAGAGGGAGAAAATCCATTGCCGCTAGTGGGGATCTCCCCTTCCTCAAGAGTCTTATTGCCAAACCTGAGAGACATAACATTCATCTCCAAAGGATTAATAGCCTTAGTAGGAGTCTCTATTATTTTTAAGATTAGATCAGTGAAAGGATAGTCCTTATTTATGTCCTCCTCTTGGTTCACATTTACAACTCCTTATGGGGTATCCTAAGCACCCTTCTGAATTGGGGCAACCACCTTTGAAATATCACTCATGATTTATAGTCCTTCCTTAGTGGGGGGCTCCTAGATAGTTAAAACCACTCGAGGACCTAGGAAAACTACATCCTCAAAAAGACTCTTCGCCTTCAATTTTAAAGTCTTTTTGTTTTTTTGGCGGGGGGCTTATAATAAAAAATAAGATGCCCCATCTTAGAACTCTTTTGGTAGAACATTGTCACGTTCTCATGCATAATCACTTAAGTCCAACTACTAAAATTATATTGCAGAGAGATAAAATTAAGGAGGACTTTGTTGATATCAACATTAAAACAAAAGTTTGCAAAGACTAACCTAGATTTACCTGTCGCCACCTCATCAACAGAAAACAAATTCCCATAAGTGTTACCTATCCACCTAAAGATTTGTTTATCCTAGAATTCTAGTGGGAGGCCTGGGAGCCGCACCCAAATAGGAGTTGTCTTGTAATGCCTGCCAAGAAAGCCCTAGAGAAACTAACCAAACTAGCAGTCTAACTAGATAATTAGAGAGAAAAAATTTATTATCTAATACAACATTCCATTTAAAATTTAGAGAGGACACATATAACATAATAATATGTTGATATAATGTTAAGCACAAGCAGAAGATAAATTATAACATTTAAATATTTCCCTAGGGTTAGTGACACTACTTAGATACAACATAAGTAAACACATGTGCAACATTAATTAGCATTGATACATGATTTTCCCCTATTTAAACTAATATTGATATTATTACATAAAACATAGGAAAATTACCATCTAAACTATAGAATTATAATCATGAGATATAACTAACACTATTAAGATATTACATTCATTTTATTTTACCAATATCCAATTGTACTTAAGCTATTAAAACATTCACCGTGTTAGAATTTATCCATTCCTATAATGCAGCCAGTGCTAATATACCATTGTTTAAGTACATGAATAGATCATTACATTGCATATTACATCTCTTACATGGAGTACATTACAGATACAAGTCAACCATTACAAATACAATTTCATGATACAATGATCACATGAGCGATATACAAATACACGTACATAGATGAATCTTTACATATAACAAAGATTAGATTCATATCATAAATCCATACACTGGAATTGAAGAGAAGAAGAAACATCCACACGCTCATGAACAACCATGAGACATCCCAATGGAAGAAGGCATCAAACCACCCAACCATGTGGAACCAAAAAGGTCCACCCCCCATGCTCCAAAGAATGACATAAGGCCCCACACACATCACTTGACCTAGGCCGACACCTATACATCTAGGGGAATATAAGTACTCACAAAGAAAATATAAACTAGAAGACTAAACAACATAAAACATAGGCTCAACATAAGACACAAACTCACTAGAGCCTTTTGCACAAAACAAATGTTAAGGTCCTAGGAAACACATAGGGAAGAGTGTCATCACATTCCATCAACATGAGTTTTCTTAGTAGTCTGACCCCTCTCCGAAATCCAAACCCCATCGCCCATTTGATGCAAATGATAAACTGAACAATCATTCCATGAAGGAAAGGATGTCAATCTACCATACAGGCCTTCCCAATGCCATCTTGAACCTAAACAAGCACTCCAGGCCATGAGATCCCATCCTCTTTCTATACGAGCACATGAGGCGTGTTTGGGGCACCAACAACTATCTTATTAATGTATGTAAAACCCAACCCAATTAATTTAGTTTAATGTTATCACTTGATTAACCAAATCTTAATGATTTTTCCTAGTAGCCACTGGAGGGCCCCAACACCCACTTGAGAGCTACTTCCCCTAATATGCTTCTAAAAACCTGGGGTACAACAAGAGAATCACAACAATAACATAACATCCATGGTTTCATAATGAATCATCATAATTTGGTCTCATAAGCTAAGACCTCATAATTCCACATGAACTTTATTCATTGGATCTATAACAGAATGTGATCCACATTAAATCCACATTAACAAATTTGATCATAACACTTTTCTCAGCAATTAGATCTCATGCAACAATAGGTTGCCCAATCAATATACCAAAATGATCAAATACATAAGAAGAGAGAAATAGCACATAAAATCCTCATAGTTCATCAAATTATCCTTTGGCAAAAATTACCACAGCAAATCAGAACCTACAAAATAAGCCTCCAATCTGACCCAAACCAACACAAACTTTGAAAATCAACTAGAAATGGAAAAACTAAGAAACAACGCCTTTGTTATTTTTTTAGTGCATTTGACACTTCTTACGATGCTTTTACAAATTATTTTTGCACTTTTACAACTTATTTTAGAGCATACGTAACACAAATTAGCGCATACATGACACAGACTAGCGCATATACCAAACAAAATGACACATTTCCTAAACAGATTAGTGTATATGTAAATTATTTCAGCGTGTATATTACACAGACTTGCACATATGAGACAGAGACCAAAATACAGCAATAGGACAAATTAAAATTTATCGACTAACTTCCAAAAACCTCTAAATTTGAAATCTGACTCGAACCCATAAACAAAAGGGTGTATCTCACCCAAATACAAAATTTTGCAGTCAAAAAATGAAAAACATGATCCACAAAGTGTCAATCATGAATTCAAACTCCAAAGTGAAACCCAAAACTCTTTTCATTCATTTAACAAATATCAAAGAAGAGAACGCAGAATTTCCAGAATAATTAAGAGAACATTTAAATACACAACAAACAATCTTTTCCCTTTTGAAACAAAGATGCATAAATAAAATAAGATTGAGGAAACCACCATCCTGGGATAAAGACAATTGGACAATAAAATTGAAAGCAAGAAGATCCACACAACCAATCTAGGCATGCCAATCAATCCACAGCCCGCTCGAACTCCTCCAACACATGCACAACAACAATGAAAGATTTGAGAAGTGATTAACATTTCCTTAAGCATTTCTGAAAACCCAAAATCCTCAAACTCTCCAAAATTTCTACAACATTCTCATTTCTCCAACCATTGAACAATAATAAATCCTCCTTCCTACCAAAATCCTCAAAATTCCCAAAAAGACATGCAAAACCCCCAAAAACATCTTTTCCTCTTGTGTGAGAATTCAATTAGCAACTTTCCATGCAAACACAAAAGTCACCTCACATCCACACAAAGAAAAGAAAAGAAAATAATATTACCAATTTCCAACTCCAAAATATCCAACAATTATAAAATAAACAATTAAATTCATAATTAGAGATAAATGCTCAAATAATATAATTTAAACTCAATTACCAAATAATATCTCTCACAAATAAGTGAATAAATAAATAAATAATAAATCATTCCCACATAATGAAAATGTTATAATAATATTATCCACAAAATAATATAAATAAGAGGTGTAGACACCTAAAATTAATATTTAATTAATTTAAGCCTATCAACATAATTAATTGACTTAATTGTGTTAACCTCATTCCTCACATAATCAATTAAATCTAATTTAATTAATCCTATCACTATTGTCCAATAATTAATTTATCAAATAAATTAATTACTCCCCTAATCTTCTAAAGTTCTCTCCAATAATTATTTCCTCTAAACCCACTCAGTTAATTAATTCTAATTAATTAACCTAGTCATGTGATTCCTACAAATCACTTTTCCTAATCCCACTCAACCTAATTAATCTTTCTAGAATCTCTCATAATCATGCTTATCATTATCCCTCAATTTTTAATTCCCACTCATGTCACATCAACATTGAGTCTCTCAAAGAAATTCAAATTTCTTTGAATCCCTCAATGCATCCTTATTTTAGAATTTTTAATTCCTCATATTTGAAATTCAAATTTCTCCCCCCTTTTCCTAAGGAATTTTATATTCCTATTTATTTTCACAAGGCACCCTTGATCCATGCCTTCTATCTCAAATCAATCTCAACCCTTCATGATCAAATCAATCTTGGCCCTCCATTAGCCTCCTCCAATCTATAAATTGGAGCCTACAAATCATCCACTTTTCATGCATTGTCATGCTGCCTATTTCTTCTCTCCTCCTCTTCTAATCCAAATCCTCATCTATCTGTCACAATCCAATCCAAATATCAAATCCATCAATTTTGTTGAGCAAAGGAGATCAATCCACATCCAAATCAAGCAAGCAGCACATCAAGTGGAGCATCAAGGGAGCATCCTCATCATCCCTCCACATAAGAAATCTCAATCCGAGGGAGAGGTAAAATAGCAAGGTATAAATGATATTTTGATGTTTTAGTGTTTTCTTGCTTATTTCATTATGTTTTTTTATCATTTAACCTTTTATTCCATTTTCCCCTCTTCAAGAGGCATTATAAACAATATAATATGAGACCCATTTAATATACCCCCACATAATTAATCATTCAAACTTAGGATTATATATTATAATGTATTATTTACCTCAACCTTACAACATCAAACCAATGATAAAATTAAATAAAATACATCATTACCTAAAACCACATAGAATGTAACAAGATGACTGTAGACAAGGATACTGGAACTCACATAGGATGCTAACTAGGGTTAAGATATGGTAAACCCTTATGTCACCTCTGAACAATTATCATTGGGATTAAAGACACGCTCAGACCTATGGAACTAGGTGAAGTCGATGCCTAGTACCTAAACCCCAATTTGGAAGCACAACGAGGATTCGGGGTGCAATTCCCAATTCTGGATCCGCAGGCATCAAAATATGATTTTGACTGGCATTGTACTTTTAGGACCTTGTTACAGAGCTTGTGTCTCAAAAGCCCCAATTTCGGAGCGTCAAAATCGGGGTTTGGAGGCACAACAAGCATTCGGGGCATGAGTCCCGATTCCAAAGTCTGGGGCATACACCAAACATCTAAACATAAGATACACAAGTAGGTGAAAGAGAATCACAACATCACACCCCACTCAAATATGAGTGATGTGGCATCATCCTTTTCACATTGACAATAGAAATACATCATAGCAAATACATAACATATTAAATAATATCATCATCCACATCTAATGGAGACACTGAATTAGGATTAGCACAAGATAAATCATCATAAGCAATAAACATGAACCACCTCCTAAATAGTGAATAATCATGAAGTTGATCATAAATCTAACTTCAATAATTAATCCAAAGTATAAAATCAACATCATCATAGTAATCATAATGAATCCAATAATATCAAAGAGAATATCAATATAAGGAGAGAAACAAGAAGCAAGGAGTATCTGTAATGCCCGCCAAAATACCCTAGAAAAATACATCCAACTAACATACAACTAGAGATAATAAAAAAAAATTAGCATCTACTAACGAAACATAGTAAAATATCATTACATCAAAAGAATTAATTAACATCTACAAGATTATATAAAATATCTTTAACATCATAATTACGCAAGCGGAATACAACACAACATCTACCATTCCCTAGGGTACATCAATGCCATCACATAAATAACTCTAACACAAACACATCTACATCTATGATACCATTCAACATTCATTACATTCATTTCCTAATCGATTACTTTCCTTCTTAGCATGAGAATCATTATTCAACAAATGAATATCCCATTATCCATTTGATTCATTTTAAAACACCAAATCAAATGTTCCTAATCCCTTTCCAAACCTTCTAACATGTCATGTTATCATGAATTAACAATTAGGCATCAACTAATGCAATCTATTTTATTTCCTTAAGTATAACCATACATCCTACAAGCTACTCATTCTTATTCATATTCTAGAGATGTCCATGAACCAAGATTAACATCATTTCCATTGAAACATTTATGTAATGTTAACATGCACACCACTCAATCATATAGTTTCTTCCAATCTACAATTGCATCCACAATGAAAATCCTTTTCCAACATAATCATTTACAATGAATTCAGCAATCATATTATGTTACAATACATCAAGATCTCAATTAACTATAATTCCTATTACATATGTTTTCAAGATACTGTTACATATTCTTCATTTATTATTACACCTTCCTCATGATACAAGATACATAATCTCAATTCCACTACATCAAATATACTCCAAGAATCCATATACATGAAGATAAGATATGAATCCACATCCACGCACAAGAGCATCCAATGAAGAACATCCCAATGGAAGAAGGCATCAAACCACCCGGCCATGTGGAACCATAAGGAACCACCCCCCGTGCTAGGAGATGACACAAGATCCCACTCACACTCTAGATCTAGGCTAACACCTAGCTACAAAAGAGATGAAAGAACTCCAAGACCACAATCATGACATAATCCACCATACAAGACATCCACATACACCGCAATACAAGCATAAGGAACTAGGATCAACATGTAGGGAAAGAGTGTCATCACATGCTACCACATAGGATACGCATGCGGAACTATCTCAACCTTTGAGGATATCAAGGAAGTCTGGTTTACCCGGTTACCAGATCTTCCATCTCACTTTGGTTTTTGATTCATGAGATGGGCACAACAAAACTCAATTCTTATCTTTATTAGATGAGTTACTCTACCCAACCCACCTAATATTAATTATTATGTTGTCACTTATCAATTACAATGGAAAACCTCCAATGAGCTATCCAGATGGTCTAGACCTCAACTCCACAACAGAAGGAATCCTAACAGTCTATTCCTCGTGACCTTGACAGACTCATGGAAGCCCACTCTCCCTAATCATGCACCTAGACCTTAGGGTAACAACATACTCAAATACAAGGACAAGGGCCCTTAGATGCATCATAACCTAGATAACCAAGGTTATACATCAAATAATAATCTCTAAGAACATGAACAACATATGCCAATATCATAGCCTTACAAAGGCAACCAAGAATCCTTAAACATCAAGAATCTCATTATCAAAAATATTCAACATGAGCCCAAAGAATAACATCAAGGTATTTCTCATCTTTCTTAGTCTAATAATGAAATCAATCATCTCAAATCAATAAATCAAGCATACAACATCACAAGGATAGACTCACTCACGACAATGCACAAGTACAGGAGTCTAAATACCAAAATTCCCAATAACCAAAATCAAGAATAAAATATCAACGAATACATTAAACATATATTTTTTTCACAGACATGAAGATTACAATCTTTTCAAATCAAATTGCATAAGAAGGATTTAAAATCCCCAACCTGGAAAATAGAAGTTATGGAATGCAAAATTGTTGCAGAAGCGACAAGCCAAATCATCAATCCACCAACAAAAATCACAACCTCAAGCCAATCCAAGCCAAGCTCCAAAAGCCAAATGAATAATTATCAGAAAATTTTCCAGCCAAGCCACGCACACAATAAACTCAAATCTCCCAATAAATAGAAATTGATCCAAAAACTATACAACTTCTCCAACCAATCAAAATAATCCAAAATATAATATATCATACCAACCATGCCAAATATTGAGGTAGAACAATATAAAATAATATTATTTAACTTACCCAAATATCTCAACCAATAATAAAATAGGGTAGGTAGGATAAATAATTAAATAATAGATAAATAATTAAACCAAAATAATATATTTCTTAACAACCATCTCAAAAATTAAAACAACAATACTATAAAACAATATTATTACAATCTCCAAACTCACAGCCAACAATTGGAGAGGGTAGGTAAGATGAATAATAAATAAATAAATGGGTAGGAAAAATAAATAATAAATAACCCCATAACCAATAAATAAAATAGAAATGGCTAATATAAATTAAATAAATCAAATGCCCAAAAAATGTTAAACCACAAAATAATATAAATAAATAAACAAGCAATTAAATAATAATATCTTCACAAACACAACTCCCAAGAGGGCCAATCATAACAATGGGTAAGTAAAGAAATAATAACAAATAAATTTAAACCAATAAATAAATAGATAGATGATAAACAATAAATCAAATAAATAAATAAATAACACAATAAATAATTAAATAAGTTATAAATAACCCAACAATAAATAAATGGATAAATAAATAAATAAAATAATAAACAAATAAGTAATTGTACAGATACATATAAATGCTCCAGCCAATAATAATTTAAACTCAATGCCATTAATATCTCCCACATACGTATAAAATATAATAGTAAATAAATAATATTTCATGCATAATTATAAATGCCAAATATTACGATCCACAAAATAAAATTAATAAATAATAACCTTCAATAATTAAATCAGCAATTATATTTAAATATTAATGCCATCCACTAATTTAATTTAATATTAATAAATTATATAAACCAATTAATTAATTTATAATTTAATTAATAATCACACATTAATATTAAATATTTATATCAACTAAATTTATTTAATTTTTATTATAAACTAGGTAATCCATTAATTTAATTTAACATTATTAAACTATATAAATCAATTAGTTAATTAATAAATAATCATAACACTACAAAGCAATCCAACATAGAATAACTCAAGAAACCACTTGATGCTAAACAACAACTCACACCAAGACTCTAAACTGACAAGGGTAATCAACTTAAACCTAGAGTATAAAATGGGTTTTCATGTCATCTCCGATCAACTTGCAGTTGGGATAAAGACACGCTCGGACTTGTGAAGCCAGGTGGAGTCGATGTCTAGTACCTAGAAACCTGTCACCACCAATACATATACAACAACATATTCAATATATATAACGTAAATACACAGGCAAGTGAAGAGAATCGCAACATCATATCGTGCTTGCAATGAGTGATATGACATTGTCTCTATCACGAATACACGTAGAAGACAGTCATGACAATCAAGCACTATCATAAACATCATCGTATCCAATATAATCACGAATTAGGGTTAGTACATGATTAGATACGATCAAATCATCATAAAGTAAACTAAGCTATATCAATATGATCTATTAATGCAAGACAAGATGAATCGGGGAGGGGCACTACAGTATCAAGAACATAAACAAGTCCATAAGTATCTAACATAACCTATCATAAGGACTGAATCAATGTCTTATGAAGTTCAGTTGAAGGGTCGAATCCAAGTTTCCATCTTTAGATGGACAAATGACGCTTGCCATAGGACCATGGTCTTGCAGAGAAAACAATGATAAGGTTGTCCTCCACAGCAAAACTAAAAAAAAAAAAAAAAAAGGAAGAGACCACCTAACAATGCACTAACCACAACACTACCTTTAAGCTTCCACATAATGCCAACTCAACTGTGAACCATTCCACTGGAAGGTCAAAGGGAAGAAAACCTACTTACTAGAGTAAGATTCATAGATAACACAATACGATCTATCACAGAATTTGGTAGCACAATGGCTTTAGCAACCTTTGAGTGCAGGTAAGCATGGAATATTTCAAGGGGAGCTTGAGTAGAATTACCATCCATAAGCACAAATTTCCAACCCTTGGGATGCAGACTCTCTTTTGGAAGCACATGCTCCATATTCTCAATACCCACAAGGGGGCATCAATGTTCTCAGTAGCTAGCACATGGCATTGGGGTGCACTCACATCTACCTTTTCAAAAGATGAATGGCAAGTTGAACATCAATTGAAGACTCAATGAGTACCACAACATGGATCAAAGTACGGCCCTTTAAAGACACCACATGAAAAGCCTTGGAAGTAGTGGTTATAGGTGGGGCAGGGTCCCCTTCCATGGCATATTCCATGGACAAAATTAAAAAAAAATCGAGCAAGAAAGGAGGAAAGTCATTGCAGAGCTCTTCAAATCATATCACTATAAAATGTTGTAGGTAATTATGTTGCTTGTTAAATAATTATACTATTATAAAAATAAGATTAATATAATAATTCTAACATTAATAATATAGTACTAATATTTTTAATAATATATTAATAAAAAATAGCATATTAATAAATATATAAAAATTTATATTATATTATAATTATAATATATTAATAATATATCAAAATAAATTAATGCATATATTCTAATTAAATATAATATAATAATTAAAATGCACTAATATAAGAATCCTAGTGTTTATCAATGTGATGCTAATCCTAACCTAACCTTAAACCTAACCATATCTCTAATTGAACCTTAACATAAAGATTTAACCTAAGCCTAACCTAATACCAATTTTAAACATAACCCTAACTTAATGATAATCCTATCTGAAATTGGATTGTAAACTTTGTTTTTTTATCAATAAAAGATATTTTATTTATAGTAGGTCGGGTTTTAAACCTGGCCCGAACTAGGTGGGGCTATAACCAGGGAGCCACCTCCCCAAATTACAAAGTACCAAAGGTCCAAGACCCATCAGTAAGTCAAAACACCAGGTCATCCACTAACTCCACAAGAAACAATGGGATGAATTGATTGAATAAGTGAATCTTCCTTCATTACTCTCTTGTTCCTCTTCCCCAACACCTCTATCCACCCATCCTCCTCAATAAAACCCCGAGACACCTCTGACAGATTTGCAAGAATAGGCCATATTTCCCTTCATCTCACAAAGTGAAACACCGTGACTACCACCCTCAACAAAAACAAAAAATAGGTTCATTGTTTTTAAATATAGGCACCAATTCCCCTAGAACCTTAGACACCCTACACGACTTTTTCTTCTCAAGTTTATCAGCTTCTATCCTAGCAGTAGCCTGGCTCGTCTTATCCTTAACGTTTTGTAGATAACTTCCTTCTCAGAACCCCCTTTTTGAATGGTGACAACCTCCTACTCCATAGAATAATGATGGGGAGAGACCTCCCTCCACCATGAAGCCACTCCTTTGAGTTTTGCTTGGCACAATTAACTACCATATGACCAATTTTGTAACACCTTCTACATCTAAATAGGATAATTTTGTAAACTACTAACTACACCCAGATCCCATTTGTAAGCTTCAAAGATAGATCAACGGGAGGAGCATTTGAAAAATCCATCTCAACTAAATGCATGCATAAGTGGTATGTAAATAATCCAAAGAGCCCTCATCCACTCCCAAAAACATACCTACAGTGTTACCTATAGCTTTAAAACAAGCTTCAAACCAGAATTGTAAAGGCAAATTAGGCAACCTTAACCAAACTAGGATTTTATCGAAAGACTCTATAGTAGGGTTAAAAGTAGGATATTATGGTTTTAATAACAAAAAATGCTTCTCATCCCAGCACCATAGCTGCTCACAAAATATTCTCTTCCTATCTAGCTCGTTGTCAAAAACCACCACGAAAAAGCCTCAGGCGCCAAGGTAAATTTGTACATCTACTATCAGAATGGGCTTCCAACATTCCGTAATCCATTTGTGTAGTTCAACCAAACTTGGCCAAACACCTTGAAAACACCCAATCAACCCCATCTCTGCAAAATAAAGTTCATTCTCCTTCACTTCTTCAAATATTTTGACATCAAAGCCTACCATTGGCCTATCGGAAGCCAAACCATCTCGAAAGAGGGGAAACATAGTTCCTTTGAAAACCCCTCTGTCTCTACTTCCTGAACTAACAAAACCCTTGCTGCCCTCATTAGCCTATGTTGATTGTATGTCATTTCAAGACAATCAACTCCCACACTGACTACGCTCCTTAAATAAAAAGGCAAAATTTACAACGCCTCCAAATGAACCGCTATTATCAGTACTGAAAGAGACAACTCCTGCAGGGAAAGTGACAGCCCTAGTTGAACCTTTGGAATCTCACCCAGAAGCACGACCAACACCATTAACATGTGTCAATAAGCCAAAAGAAGTGCCAACATAAACTCTAGCAGGTGGAAGAAAACCATGCTACCACATCACAACCCTCCTATTATCAACAAAAACCATAATTGAATTGTAAACTTAATTACAATAATATATTAAATTAATTTAAAGATTAAATTTAATCTAAATATTTAATAATTTTATATATATATCATATATGAAAAAAAGGCGACTTTGCCAAAATTCGCGGGCACAAATTCACACACATCCGAAGCGGAAAATCCACTTAGCATAGATGTAATAGACATCATGAAAGAGGATATTCTAAAGTAGGAGCAAATGGCTATCATTGCTACTATACTGGGATCGCATCACACTCAGGTAGAGATATGCTCTTGGGTGCACAAAAACTGGGGAAATGGCAATCTGGAACTCTACTTTCTACCAATGCAATTCTTTGTGGTAGATTATAACAATAATAATGACAGGGATGAGTGCTCAAGACCCATTTAAAATTCGATGATCAATCAATATACATACAAAAGTGGAGCCTAGGCTTTAACCTGAAAACTACCAATCCATATGATGGCCCAGTCTTAGATTCATTTGTATAACCTTCCCTTTGAATTTTGGTCAGAATAGGTTTTGTATTGAATAGCCAGAGCCCTAGGGTAGATAATTGAAGTAGACATGGGAGAAGGAGACTCAATTAGATTCGCGCAGATAAAGGTTTTAGTCATCAGACAAATCCCAAACAAAATTCACTTAATGTCCCCATGTGGCCCCTGGATCCAAGAATTCAAAATTGAGAAACAAATTTTTTTTTGCCTTCGTTGTAGGAGTCGCAGACATTTTGAAGATATATGCCCGGTACCTATTGCCAAAAGGTGGAATCCAAAGAAAAATCCCCCGAAAAGCAAGGAGAGGGAAGTCACTCCATCCAAAGAAACCAAGAGCCCCAAATGGGTCAAGGTGCTCCGAAGCAGATGAAATCCCACATAGAAGAAAAAGTGAACCTTGATATTATTCCGTATTACAAACAAAACGATTGGGAAGGATCGGCAGAGGATCTATCCTAGGATTTGGTGAAAGATGATTTGGATATTGTGGACAATAGGGCAATCTCACAAACAACAGCAAACCTAATCAAAATAAACCCGATTAGAAAGCACACAGGGAGGAATACAAATAAGTAGAAAAGAGAGGAGGAGGCTCAAGAGAAGGGACAATCCTCAATCAAGGTTTATCTTACTTGATCCAAGGGAGCAGCGGCCTCCCTTGGAGGGAAATGAAGATCCTCATATGGAATGTTAGGCCCCTAACAGGAAACGTATGATTTGGCATCAACTTCACACCCTTTCATGCGATATAGTTGTGCTCCAAGAGATGAAGCTCTTTGATAGTGATGTAGTTGCCTTTGGGAAATTATGCAAAGGGTGGGAAAGTGCTTTTAGTGAAGTAGTGGAGGCCTCAGGAGGATTGGGAATCATGTGTAAAAGTAATAAGGTGAAGATGGGAAACATTCAAAAGGATAGAAATTGGATGACTAGTTTAGTTACCAGTCGAATCTCCAATTTGAGCTTCAGAGTCTTTAATGTGTATGGTCCTATTAATACGGAAGACAAAAACGTCATTTGGGAGGCCTTGACTATAAACTTTCCTGGCGAAGATGAAAAATTTACTATTGCTGATGACTTCAATGCCATCCTAACAAACTCGAAGAAATCAGGAGGTATTACCAGAACCACTCAAGCACAAATTGATTCTCAGCATTTCCTCCAATGGAACTTTTACGTGGAATAACAAACAGGCGGGATTTACCAACATATCAGAGAAACTTGATCGCTTCTTCATTTCAGGAAATTGGATGGAGACAACCTCAATGTCGACATCATGAATATGTCTGATATCAGTCTCCGATCACTTCCCAGTAGAAATGGTAATCGATGAAGCATCAATGCCAACAAAGTGCCAATTCCATTTTGAAAGAATGTGGTTGTGAGCTCTAGAGATAATGGGGAATTTAGAATGATGGAGCACAGATTCGAATAGTTTTACAAATACGCAGATATTCAAATTCAACAAAATATTGAAATATATGAAAGAGAAACTAAAAGAATGGAACAAAAATACTTTTAAGAATATCTTTGTTGAAAAAGAAAGAGTGGAAGAAGAATTGGTGGATCTTAGCAATAGGGTGATACAAGATGGAATGACACAAAGAGAATACGAAGAGGAGAAATCACTACTAGCAGAGTATGAAGAAATCCTGGCATGTGAAGAAAGTTACTAGTGCTCGAAATCAAGGGAGACATGGTTGGCGGAGGGTGATCGAAACATCGATTTTTTTCATAACACAGCTAAAATGAAAAAGTCATGGAAAATAATAGATCAGATTAGATCAAGCGAGGGAGAATGGATAATGAATCCAGAGGATAGGAGTGGAGAACTTTAAAATGCCATTGGGGGGCTATGGTGTTGCAGAACAAATTAATATGGGAGGTATGTGTAGCATTCCATCATTGGTTAAGGATGAAGATAACCAAATGCTCTGCGCAATAATTTGTGAAGAAGAGGTTAAGCAAGCCCTATTCTAGATGCTCCTAGATAAAGCCCCTGGGCCCATGGATTTAATGCCCTATTTTTCTAAAAATGTTGGCCTTTCATGAAAGAGGATATCATCAAGGTGGTAGATGAGTCATGACGAAAAAAGAAGATTTTGAAGGATATCAATACCACGAACATTGTCCTTGTCCCAAAAAAGGTAGACTGTGAATCTTTCTTGGATTATCGGTCAATCTCATTGTAGACACCTAAAAATGTCTCATTAATCGCACACTAATTATTCATCTTATTAATTAAGTAATTTTTTAATTATTTAATTAATTTAATATTATTTCTTCTCAATTGACTCAATCATCATTATTTTTCCACATTATTAATTATTCATTTTCCACTTCTTAATCAATTCATCATCAAACCCCTTTCTCAAATATTAATTATTTAATTAATTACGATTTATCCCTTAATTAAATAATCTTTATTATTTAATTAATCCTATCTCTAATGTTTAAATAATTAAAATTAATTAACTTATTCCTCCGATTCGCCAAATTCAAATTTCAAATAATTTCATTTCTCTCAAATTCACAATTCTCCAAATGTGAATTTCAATTAATTCCATCTAATTCCAAATCATCAAATTCACATTTCACCAAATATGAATTTCAGTTAATTTCATGTGCATTTCAGCATTCGAAAGTCCAAATTCAAATCCAAATTGAAAATGAAAATCAAATTTAATTTCAAAATCCTATAACACATGTTGAAATCAAGAATAATTGATCAAATCAATTAACTAATCAGTTAACTCTTCAATCACCCCTTTTCACTCCAAATCACCTTTTTTCTGACAGATCAATCAATCCACTTATCTCTCCAATCAATCCAGTCTTCTAATTCATCCATTCAATCAACTAGCTAGTTTATTCAGTCTACTGGTTAATCAATTGAGTTCGCTCTCCAATCAATCCTATTAACAGACCAATCTATTGAGTTAACAAATCAATCAAGATGAGTTCATTGATAAATCTAAATCAGTTGACTATCAATCAGGACTTGAGTTCAAATCCCCATCCCTTCTATGTTGAAAATCTATAAAAACAACATTATTTTCACAAATCAGTCTAGATCATACTCTTCAAAGCAATTGTCAATCTTATGCAGGAATTTTAGTGCAATACCTAAGAGCCATCCACACAATTTTGAAGAAGAACAATGAAAGCCACAATGCAGGATGAGGGAGTTTCATATACTTGAATTTATTCTTATCTTATGTTAATTCTATTTATTTATGTTTGATTGTATTTGATTAGTTAAAAATTTGTGATCATTTTTACCCCTAATCAGATTTATAATTTTATTATGACATTCAAAAAATATGAGTACACAACACAATTTACAAGATCATTTCAAAAGTAATGGCAAAACACCTAAAGAAGATTATGCCAAGAATTATTTCTCTAGGGTAGACGGGGTTCATCCTAGAGCAATACATCACGAACGGAATAATTATAACACATGAGGTCCTCCACTCAATCAAAAAACAAAGTATGTCGGCAATGCTTTTAAAATTAGATATAAATAAAGCTTATGATAAGGTCAGGTGGTACTTCCTGGTGAAAATATTGCGGGCTCTGGGTTTCTGTAAAGATTGGATCGAATGGGTATTCGAATGTAAATCAACAGTCGGGTATTCAATCTTGATCAATAGTGTGCCCTGCGGCTTCTTTGAAGAGGCAAAAAAATTACGCCAAGGCAACCCATTGTCACCTTTCCTCTTCGTTATCATGGCTGATGCACTTAGTTATATGATTAAGAATGCGGTGTTGAATGGAAGTTGGAAAGAGATCAAAGTCGTAAAAGGTCTAGATCCATTCACGCACCAATTATTTGTTGATGACACGCTACTAATAGGAAAGACATCAAACGAAGAAGCATTAGCCATAAGAAAAGTCCTGACAGACTACACCCTGGCCTCTGGTCAGATGGTGAATGAACAAAAATCCAAGATATATTTTTTCAATACTCCAAATGTTATTCAAACAAGGATTACAACAACCTTGAACTTTCAGGTGGAAACGCTCCCAGCAACATACTTGGGGATCCCTCTCTTCAATAGCACAACGAGAGATGGCCTATGGAAGGACGTAGTGGAAAAGTGTGAGAAGAAAGCTATGTGTTGGAAAGGGAAATGGGTCACCTTGGCTGGCAGGATAACCATGCTAAAATCGGTAACTGCGACAATTGCAATTTATATGTTATCCTGCATTGAAATAACAAGTAACATGGCAAAAATCCCGAGTGCTCAATAGAGGGGATTTGGGAAGGTGCAAATAAAAATCACAGAATTCCTTTAGTGGCTTGGGAAGAGATCACGAAGGGCAAAGACGATGGAGGGCTTGTAGTGAAAGACATTCTACTGCAAATACGAGCTTCGGGGGCAAAAATTAATTTGGCAGATGTATAAGCGTCCAGAGGCTCTATGTTGTAAACTTCTGCAGCACAAATACTTGGACTGTGGAAATAGAGAAAGAATCCTAACTATAGCTAATCCCCGGAAAGGTTCCTCTATCTGGAACTTCATGTGCAAGTGTAGATCAATAATCACAGACCGCCTAACATGGAAAATTGGTGATGGTTGTAGTAGCTTGTTCTGGGACGATTCCTGGAATGGTCACCCGACGCTATCTTCAATTGAGGGTTTTGAGGAAGCTAAGTGGGCGAGTGAGGAGGTGTATGGCAAATTTGTTGGAAATTATCTTGAGGAGAACTCTGAGCAAATGGGAACAAGTGTCAAATGGAGGAAATTCAAGATGCTAAATGAGGATTTGAGAAAGCGAGTCTTGGAAGAACTGGGGAAGAGACTAGCTATAATTAATAACAACAGAGATACGATTATATGGTGTGCAACAAAGACTGGGAGTATTCGGCTAGACTGGGATATATGGTATCGAGACTAGAAAGGAAAAATGCCATTGACCGATCAAACTAGTGTGGAACAAAGATATTCTGCCAAAGGTCAGGGCCTTTGCATGGTTAGTTATGAGAAAGAGGGTGCTTATGGGATTTCAACGAATGGGGTTCGCATGCCCTTTTAGATGCCCATTCTGTAAAGAGGTCGAAGAAACAGTAGATCACATCTTCCTACAATGTGAGTATGCAAGCGAGGTTTGGAGGAGATTACAGCAGAAGCTTGGGTTGGAAGGCCCCTTACCCAATACGGTTGAAGGTCTCTTTTGGGGGTGGCCAACTATGGGGACAAGATCATTGTGGAGTGGACTATGGACGACATCCCTGGCCATGGTATTATGACAATTATAGCGTGAGAGAAACGCTCGAATCTTCAATGAAATTGAAACAGAGTTAGAAGCGATTCTAATGAAGTTGGAGATAGGCATATGTGAGTTCCAAAATGTTGCGGTCCAGAATAAAAAATACAAATTCTACTCGACATGGGACGACTGGGTATCAAAACAATGGAGACACCTCATCTCGACATGGGACGACTGGGTATCAAAACAATGGAGACACCTCATCATCCCTAAGGGCGATATCATAAGGCATAAACCAGACAGATCAAAGGCAAAGTGGAAATCGCCCCCCACTGGCAGATTGAAGTTAAACTTTGATGGGGCATCAAGGTCAAACCCTGGTTGTTCGGGCCGTGGCTTCATTGTCAGGAATAACAGAGGAAATGTTGTCTGGCTAGAGGTGGTCAAACCCATTGATGGCACAAATAATGAGGCTGAATTTCGGGCCCTCTATGAAGGTATTCGATGGTGTAATAAGAACAATCTTAATAACATTGACATCGAGGGTGATCCAATGCTTGTCATCAATGCGATCACTTCCAATTCATTGTCAAATTGGAAGTTTGATATTTGGATCAAAGCGATTAGGGAAGTCCTGCAAGGATTAGACTACACTCTGACTCACATCTTCCATGAAGCCAATAAAGTTGCAGACTATCTGTCAAAGGTGGCGTTAGATGCGACTGAATCCATGATTTCGAACAACCTGTAGACATGGGATGGATTGGATGCTATCTTGGGAGCCGATATGGAAGGGTAGGTATTATAGTAAGGAGTCTTGGGTGGGAGTCCATGGCCTTAAATACATACAAAGTTCGGTCTGGGCAAGCACATACATTGAAGAATTGGATGGACGAACAAAGGAAGCCAAACAAGTGCGATAATGGCAGGCTCGATGGCATCATCCTCTGTCCGTGACGATGTCTCGATGCACCCCAAATTGGACCTGATTGGGGAAGCAATATGCTACGAGGAGATCGATGAGAGGAAAAGGAAATCATCGGTTGTATGCAAACGGGCTTGGCCCAGAATCGCATGGTTACATATGCTTTTGTGCTCCGTGCAAATAAAGATGTATTATCCCCAGCACAGATAGATCGCCTCCAAGAGATGGTGGAGGCCATTCAAATTTTGCTGCATACATTATGTACTTGACTTTGTTTAATATAAAGGGCGCTACCCCATGGTAACAGTTCATATATACATACATATATGTATGTATATGTATATATATATATATAATTTGTCATACATATATACACATATACACATACATATATGTATATGTATATGTATATGTATAATTAATTAATTAATTAATTAATTAAATTTCATGAAGATAATATATAACATAAAATAAATATATAATATATTTTAGTAAGATTAGGGTTATCCTCATGCAATTTAATAATATAAAAAATTGTTAATAAAATAATATTATTATTCTAATAATAAAAATAATATAATATTAAAGAATTAAAATATTTTATTAATATAATATTAAAATTATTTATTTTAGTTAGGTTAGAGTTATCATGTAATTTAATATTCTATCATTTATAAGTGAAATATAATTAGATAATATTATAGCATATCTTATGATTTGTAATACAACTTTATTTTTCAAAATCAAATTACAATACATATAATTTTAACCTACAATGTGTATAATTATAAGTTACAATTATAATTCAAATCACATTGATTGTGTATAATTATAAGTTACAATTTTAATTCAAATCACATTGATTATGTATAAATTTTAAATTATATAACTTCAACCTTATGATTTCACTTATAAACCTTTACTAATAAACTAATAATCAATTAATATAATCAACTAATTCAAACAACTATCTTTTTTTCTTAATATTAAAAATTAAAAAAAAATTTAAAAATCTCATATATATATATATAACTTTATACCAAATATATATAATAATTTTTTTTTAAATAATAATACAAATAAAGTTAGTTTAATGCTAAGCAAAAGACTTACGTTAAACACAAGAGTCACATAAACTAATGGATGAAATGTGGACTAAAATCTTGCTTTAGAATTGTAGTTGTAAATATGTAAACATTTTTTTAGACGGAGTCCTAAATATTGAAACTACACAGGTCTCTATCTTATAATGTCCCGCGTGGGTAATTTCGTGGAGTTTTCTTAAATAGACAATTTCACATTATAAATACATTTGAAAGAAAATTCAAACATAACAAATATTTTCTTATGTTACGAGTCCATGGCCACAAAGATTCCAAGTAACACATGAAAGATTGTATTTGTAATATAAAAAAATATAAGTAAATCAATAGAATAGAGTTGAATAGATTGGAGGCATTATAAATATATATATTTTATGGTTTTCTAAATATTAAATTTTGGAAGCATAGGTTAGAAGTATATTTGATCTTTAATCATCTTCAATGCAATCTATCATATTTTACATATTAAATAATAATTTTTTGTACAACTAATCTTATTAATAAATGAATTATTGTAGTATCTAATTTAAGAGATTACAAAATATGATCAAATCTTTTTTTTTTCTTTTTAATCTTAAATTTTTTCCTACTTTGATCAAAATTGTTATATGATTCCATTTTTCAAGTGATCAATATTTGTATTTACTTTCCTTGAGCCAAACCCATTTGAAAACTCAACTATTATGTACCATCCTCCATTTAAAACTTTTAAATTAGCACCTAACATAATATTTTTTAAGATTATCCAAGGCCTTTCTAAGATCATAAAGCAATCATTCAATCATTCAATCATTACATTAGAAAACTTCAATTGCATTTAAGATAAAAACATTCTTATAAATTAGCAAGCGTCAAGAATTAGCTATGCGAAATCCTGATTTATTTCATTTCATGTTATAAATAACAACGAATGGGGCTTGACTAAAGCACAAGACAAACTTCAATCTTAATATAGTAAGTCCTACAAGGTTTAATCTACAAACAAGAGTGATTATTCCACATTACTTGTCAATAATAGATTCTTCTTAGCAATAGTGAACAACATTGACTCCAATAGACAAATATAAACACTAGAAATAGGAGGGATTCTTCAAGTTTCAAATTAATTACCACTCTAACAATTTTCATTGCTTGTAACTCCTCACATTATCAAATACAAATAAATGACTCATTAAAACACTTTTAAACAAAGTTATGCATGCACATAAAGCACCATTAATGCATAATTAAGGGTAGGTCAAGAATACGCGAAATCCCTTGTTGAGTGTCAATGTTTGAAGATTACACATACTTGTGACCCATTTCAAATTGGTAGTCCAATAGAGGAAACTTTGAAAGTTTAACATGCATGACACACCAAACCACCGTGAACTACCAAGCTACAAGAAATGTTGGAGTTTAAAATATTCCTTAATTGTCATGTCAACACAACAAACTCCAAAAGTCCAACAAGACACACAATACACTTAAGACAAAGCGAGAAATAAAGACTGAACCAAGGCTAGATTTTATTCTCACCAAAAGAGCGAAAAAAGAAATTTGGGTACCTATTTTGGTAAGGAAAAGTGGGGCATATGTGTAGGGCACAATAGGTTTATGGCTAGATCAATTAAGTCTACAATTCTATTAGATTTTTTTCCATACAAAATTTGAAATGCATATTTACTTGTAGAATTGTTAATGCTTGAATTTTAAGAGTACCAAATCCCATTCCTTAGGATTATCACCAACTAAAAAGATCAATATATTACCTAAGCTTTCTTTCATCACATTTATTTGACTATCAATTTAGAGGTGGTACATTGAACTTTCTTATATCATATTGTCCAATTTCTTCCACATCGTTCTCTAAATGTGACTTCAGAATTTGGTATATCTTTCCTAGGTAACGGTTTTAGGATTACTATGTGATTGCAACAATTCCTTAAAGAACCAATGTGCAACTTGACTCACAACATTTTTCTTCTTACTAGGCATGACGTTAGCCATTTTAGAAAAGTGATCCACCACTAACACCATAAAATTATGTCTTTTGTGGTTCATGGTGGCATTGAGAAAAAATTCATGGAAATATAAATCTATATTTCTTTTTGCATAGGTTAAGGTATACATAATCCTATAAAATTTTATAGTTTTTCACACCTTGCAAGCAACAAAAAGCCTATTCACATATCTTCGCAAATGTGGCCAAAATAAAATTTCACTTACTAATCCAAAGCTATTATCACTTCCAAAGTGTCTACTTAGCCCACTTTAGGGTGTCTCTAGATTTTTGGTCCTTGATCTAAGGGGAATGTAGAACTAAGACCCCTTAAACAAAATTATCATCAACTAATAGATGGTCTCCAAATGAATACATATTTGTATGGTTTGGACTGCTTAGATCTAAATAAATTTTGCCAAAGTATGAATCATTTGCATATTGATTCTTTAAATCTATCCAACCCATTACTCATTATAACTAGTAAATGATGTCTTCTATTTAATGAATCGATTGCCATATTAGTTTTACCAATCCTATGTTGCCTACAAAATAAGTTCGCTTGACATATTGTGGGACAACTTAACCTAAAAATGTGTGTACTTCAAGGCTTGATTCTCAAGCATCAAAGTGAACTTCTTATGTGGAAGATAACGCCTTTAATATTCAATAATTGTACAATAACACAAAATTTCTTGCAATAAGTGATTTTGTTAATGGCTCTATAATCCATAGATAATCTCCATTTCCCTCTTTTCCTAGGGGGTAGAGAAAGTGTGACGCATGAGCTCATGCTTTCCCTTACAAATACCTTTTCTAATAATTTAATTATTTGTCTCTTCATTTCCTTATTCTCTAGATCAATCAATTTGTAATTGGCTTGATTTGGGAGTTTGTTACTCATAATTAAATTAATTTGGTTGGCAAGGCCTCTTAGAGTATGAAAAACAATTGTTAGGCCATTTTTGTCAATTTTTAGTATTCTCTCAGTATTTTTTGCACCTCTAATGGGACTAGATGTTGATCTAATTTCTCCTTTTATCTAGGGTACAATAGATAGTAGGTATTTTCGTTGGAATTTCCTGAAGAAAAAAAACTTTCCATCCCACTTTAAATAAGGATAGAGTTACAATTTTAGTTGATCTTTCACCTTCAAAAGGCCTCAATTAATGAGATATAGCATCATGTGGTATCTCGTGAGTATTTTATATGTCATACCAAATTAAATTCCTAACATATATTGCTATTGCATCCTAAATTGTACTCGCCTATAATTTTGTCGTCGTCTCACTTTGGTGTTCTAGTTTCCAAGGCCTAGTTGCAATGCTAATTCTGCTCACACCACTTACCTACCCTACCTTTTCATCATCTTCCTGATTCTCCCCCCATTCTGGAGTCTTGATTTCCAGGACCAGGGCATACCACACCCTGGGTCTCTTAATTAGGCCCCAAATTGAAGCCTCATAATGGTCATCACAAATGAGCTAGAATCTGGATCTTGTGTTAGCCTACTCCAAAAAATTAAATAAATTTTTGGGCAGACAAGTATAAAAGGAGGTCTACCTCTCTCATTTGAAATCTAACTAATCAAAATCAAGATATCAATTACACTCTAGCAAATTCAAGTGAGCAAGCAATTAGTCATTCATCAAGCATTGGAGTAGACGCGAAATCAAGTTCAAGCATTGAAGATGGCATTCATGACCAATGTTTTATGAAGACATCGTACATTAAACCCTAAAAGCTTTGTGTGAAGACAAACAAAACTTCATCAAGGTAAACATTGTGGTTTCAAGAATTACATTTTAGATTCAGTCTTCCCTCAAAAGGAAAGTACTTTATTACAGTCTTTTATTACATTTGTCAATTCAATTTCATGGTTAATTCCAAAACCAAGGTTTGACCTAAGGCAAACTCCTATTCCCAACATATTTCCCTTTCTTTTCTGTGTGCAGAAAATAGTTGCAGAGATGTACTTGGGAATTCTGGCAGAGTCAAAAGTGATGAACATGTTCACCTTTTGATGGCAAAAAATTCAGAGGAATAGGATGGATGTATGCTACCTGGTCTTGAAAAATCAGGTCGAACTGTTGAGAATGAGTTCTAGACATCTCATTTTTCCCATTTTCATTTTTTTGGCATAGTGAGATATCTATAGCTTACTATTTATGTCAATTTACTTTGATAATTCATGGTTTTGCCCTAATTTCACAATTACATTACAAATTCAATTAAGAAAGAGGATACACAATGTATCAACCACTTGAATCCAATCAGAGTCTCAATTTGTTCCCCATTTAGGATTGAGCCTGGATCTATTGTGTTCAACCCTCTTTCAAAGTAATTTGGTTAATCGGGCTATTTAGTGGACTTAGTAAAACCCTAATTCCTCATTTCTCATATATTACAATTGCAAGGGTCTACCTAATAGGAATGATGAGAATCCATAAGAGTTCATATTCAAGGAAACAAAAAAACCTATCTACAAACAAACTTTGATCTTTCTTCAACCAACCATTTTGATACAGTTTTAATTTAGGGATGTAAGAAAGATTTAATAGCTGTACCATTTTAATATTACTAAATTTTCTATTGAATTTCCATCTAAAATCACCTTTCATACCTTTCCTTTACATTTGTATATAGTTTGAAAAATATTTTTCTCCTCAAATTACTATACATAGATAATTTGTTTCCCATTACCAAGGTATTTTGTAGTGTTAAGTTCTCTCTACTTTTAGCTTCTAAATCCACAACTCATAACTCTTCCCATATTAGTATTTCTCAATTTGAATATTTAGTATTGAGTGGGATATCTTGAGCCTTGCAATATTTATTGCATATTAAGTGAGTTAAGGGTTTCCAATCTCCAATAGATTATCATCCTCATACCCTACCTCTAAAAGGTATCTTTCCTCAAAATTCAAGATGTATATAATGAAATTGGGAATTCAAAATATTGTAAAACATAAATAAGATTCAACAACATAAAACCCTAGTTATACAATAAAATCCACCATACACCAATGAAGAACCTAAAAAACATGCAAAATAACAAATATGAAAGATTATACCATTTGCATGCTCATTAGAGTTTAATCTCCATTGTGTCCTATCTCCATTGATCTTGCTTGATATTGATTATGGTTGCTCTCAGATTTATGTGTGCACAAGAGCTCAATAGAGAACGGATTGTAGTTGTGTATGCAATTCGGTAGAGTGTAGGCACTTCACTTGATTGATTGATATGAAAGGAGAGGGAAAGAGATCTCTTTTATAGAGAACACCCTATAAATGGAAGGCTGGGATTAAGAGGTGGAGGGATAAATGGAAAATATTCGAGAGGTTGTTAAAGGTAAATTAAGAGATGGGTGACAAGTGTCATGGAGGGAAAAAGCTAATGAATTAAAAATTAAATAAAGATTTATTTAATCAGTAGGAGAGATGAGACCAATTAAATAAATAAAATATTTATTTAATTTAGGGAAAGAAAAATTTAAATAAATAAAAAATATTTATTTAAATAGGAAAAGGATAGAAGAGGATTAGTGAATTAATAAAATAAATAAAAATCTATTTAATTAATAGAAGGCTTGGGATAAAATTATTAAATAAATAAAATATTTATTTAATTTAGGGAAAGGAAAATTTAAATAAATAAAAAATATTTATTTAAATAGGGAAAGGATAGAAGAGGATTTGTGAATTAATAAAATAAATACAAATATATTTAATTAATAGAAGGCTTTAGATAAAATAATTAAATTAATAAAATATTTATTTAATTAGGCTAGGACAATTTTAGGTGTTTACATTTTGCCCCTCTTTGGGACAATACACTTTGTTGCATTGTTTCAAATAAAAATAAAGCACCGGTACAATAAGTTTCCCCTAGTAAGGAAGATGGCATGCCCCCTCGAGAGATTGGGTGAATTTTTTTAAAAAAAAATTGGACAATTTTTTGAAAAGAAAACGACTGGAAAAAGGCTAAGCAGGATGAAAAAGAAGGTGAAAATGGCTAAAGACTAGCAAGAATGGGGTCTCGAGGGATCATGACGACCACGGAGTCACCACACATAGCTAGGGTCAATACCCCTATAAATAGGAGCTTGGAAGAGGGACCACCTCATTTGCATCCATCACTTTCATTGTTCATGTCGCAAAGAGAAGGAGAGGCTAAGAGAACAAAAATGGAGCTATGGAAGAGAGATTCCACAAATTCAAGCACGTTGGATGACACAAGCAACCTGAGGAGTATGAAGATCTAGTATGTACCCTATCACACCTTTGATTTCATGCATTTAATGCATCATAAATAGGACTAGATTGCACATTGCAAAAATGTGGTAGTTAGGAAAATGTCGGGCCCACATATAGGTTTATTCTTAGCGCATCTAGGTTGCATGATAGTGTGTCTATGTTATTAGGGTGTCTATGGTCCAATAAACTATGTCTAGGGTCTAGAAAACTGCATTTATGGTAAAAATGCCTTTAGGGTCAATGGTGTCATGTCTATGATAAACAATGGTACATATGTGGTCAAAGTGCATATGTGGAATTGATAAATGCGTCTATGATTTCTTGGCGTGTCTATGATAAACATAAGTGCGTATAGGGCAGAAGTGCATTTTTGTACTATAAAATTGCATATAGTAATTGTTAGCGTGTCTATGATAAACATAAGCACGTTTATGGTCTTAATAAAGAAAAAATAGGTTGTTGTTGTGATAAACAAGAACAAACAATAGGATAAGCCATCGAATTGATGAAATCCGATGAGTGCCCTAGCAAGATAGGTTGCAAAGAAACTGATGAAGCTGATAAAGTCACAAGATGAAGTTGATAAAACTCAAGCAAAATCAACAATATTTTGATGATAATGCAATTGTACTTGTGATTGCAAGCTGACTTAGCCCCTTTAGATTCACACAAGATATTCGCACAGACACAAAGATTGAGACTGCAGTTGACACAGGGTGACCATGTGATAATGGGAGTTTTGGGACTGTGGCACACTAATTTCATACCTGACATTCAAACGAATCTCAAATTACTATTTGGACTGGCCAAGCGGTGGTATTGTGAGCACTGCACCTTCCACCTGCCTATTGGGGAGATGTTTGTGACTCTAAAGGATGTCTATTGGATACTACACATCTCCATCCATGGAGAGGTGGTAGTGTACAACCAAGAGGGTGGGGATATTGATGCTCTATGCCACATATTTAATTGTCAGGATTTGGAGTTTTGTGACAGTAACATTAGCTAGGACGAGATGTATAGGGTGGGATTGGTCAAATCAGCTCGAGTAGCAGTCGTTAGAGGGGTTATTAGCGAGTACATTTGTCTAAACCACATGACACACATGATGTCCATTGGTTGGGGTCAAGCAATGGATATGATGCTCTCTCATGAGACTTGGTTTGCTTGGGGGTCATGCATGATGGCTCATTTGTACCATGATTTACATCAGTTTGTCTACCTTGGCGACTGTGGGATATCTGCAAGGGTCACAATACTCTAGCTATGGGAATTTGAGAACATTGTAGTGATGAGGTTGGTGTTCTATAGAGGACATGGTGTTGGACAACCCTATTTGCATAGGTATAGCATGATCGTTTCCTAGACTTAGCACGGGAAGATGGAGTATTGGAGGTGGGTCATTAATGATATTGATACAGTGATCTGGAGGTTGTACTCTGATTACAAGCCCTGGGAGGAGGAAGATGTAGATCTCCCATACTATTTTCAAACCAGGTGCCTGATTGGGAGGACACCATACATTATTGAGAGGTACTTATCGGACAGGGTATCCAAATAGTTTGGCCAGATACAAGGACAACCTATAGGATCTGCAGAGTTTGCAAGGACTAGATGAGAGATAACTCAATAGGGACCATGCCTATCATATGGGATTTTTGTTATAGAGCTCCAAGCTTTGACTCCAATGCTATGGGATCTTAAGCTTGACATGATAGGTGTAGGTATGACAGCCAACTATGAGGCATATTTTCGAGCACATCCATTTCCACGCCTAACTAGACCCAATGAGCCAATTTCGAGGCTAAAGGATGATATATATGGTTAGAGGCCAGACCGCCGATGGAGGAGGAGGGGGAGAGGGGGCATGATATAGGTTCTAGGGGTACATATTCCACAGGGATAGGGATAGGGATGAGGATAGGTACTATCTATACAAGTACAAGATGCACCTCTCCAGTCCAAGGGAGAGGGAGGACAGGCTACAAAGAAAGGAGGATAGGTTGTAGGGTAGGGATGAGAGTGAGAGGGTTTATAAGAAAAACCCAAAGGAGGAGATGGTTGGGATGAGTCAATTGATTTTGGGGCCATGAGAGCTCAACTACGGATTTTGGAGGATAGATACAGGTCCAGACAAGGCAGATCGCATTACTTTGAGAGCAGGTCTAGACAATGATAGCTAAGAGAGATGCAATGATTGAGAGGTATGGTAGGGCCGAGGCAGCCATAGAGAGTGCTCAGGCCATGAGTTAGGGAAATGTTTCCTCCAACATGGATTGTGTCTATAGGGTTGCATAAGAGATAGCATATTAGCAGAACCTATATGAGGTTGTTGTGCCAACAAACCAGAGAATAGACAGTTTTGTGATGATGTATGAGGTGAGAGGTCGAGGACGACGACACAGATCAGATAGTGTAGGGGTTATGGGGCCTCCTAGAGCAGGGGCAACAATAGGTCAGTTGGGGCAGGTCCTTTGGGAGATTAGTAGCCAAAAAGACCATCAAGGTCAGAGGGAAAGAGCACATCATAACCCCTTCTAGATCCATTTTTGAGCATTTTTTTGTATGATTATGTAGACACCTATGGGTGATTTTATAGCCATTTTGAGATATTGACATCATTGTATCATGAAATTATTATTTTTTGATATATATGAGATGAGACCTATTCATAACATTTATATGCTTATGTGATGATGCAATTATGCACTTTCTATGATGAGATGATTTCTTTGACGCAACAATGATGTATGCTTATAGATGCATGATACCATTATGATCTATGTGATGTTGTTTATATGATGCAATGATGTAATTCTTATGATGCACTTATTTATGACATGGTGATTCATATGCCCCTAGTATGATTATGACGCATATCCTAGATTATGATGATGCTATGATGTTATGCGATGGGTGTATCCATTTATGATGCTTATGTACTAATGCAATGGATGCAGGATATATGCATGATTTATTTTTGGTGTGTCATTATACTTAGTCAAATGATTTGTGGTTACTTAGGACGAAGGAAAATGAAGAAATTAGGCAATGGAAGGTAGAAGATATGGAGGTAAAATGAGCTTATTGTGTGTTTATCATCATTGAGCTTATTATGGTAAATGTGTTGTGAGCGACTAGATATAGGTTCGACCTAGATAGTCATTGTATCATTTGCATAAAGATCAGACAGTTGCAAACAAGGAATGCCCTTGTTCACACTAGATCCATAGTGTCCTCATATCCTTGGATGAGCCATGGTATTACTAAGAGACCATCCACAAGAAACAAATAGGTGATTGTGCCCCATCCCAACCACTCTAGTCCATAGACATCCTTGAGAAGCATAGAAAACATGACACCACAAAAGATCAAATCAAAAGAAAATCAAAGACTTGACACTAACAGATACTGAAATCTTTAAGCCACAAATGCTTCTTGCCACATGTGTTAACGTTTTTGATCTAGTCACAATTTTGTCATCTTGATAAAGGAAAAATAGTGCTAAAGAAACCTATTATAGTCAAAGTCTGCCAAAAGATTGATTTTTTGAAAGCCCACTACTGCTTGTGTCTCATCTGAAACTAACTTACTCCATGAAACCAATACTTTATTGCGGAGAAAAACAAAAACTTTATTATGGATTGGCGATGCAAGTGATCTTTTATTACGTATTATGCACAGAAAGAAGGAAGGAATGAAAAGACGATGCTCCTCACAACATGCGATGCCAAGGATCGACTTCCATCACTAGGTTTAGGATATGCTCCCAATTATAGATAGGACCTGATTTATTATGAGTGAAGGGAAAAGTGGAAAGACTTATGATGGATGGCGAATCAATCTTAGGTGGATCAATAACAAGCCATGATGGGAATGGGAAAGTTTATTATGGAATGATAGGATATGAGTGTGAGAAAAGTGAAGGGATGATATTGAGTCCTGAAGGAGGGAAGAGCAAAAGTCTCTACGCATGGATGACACCGATAACCCAATTTCCACCATGGTACTTACCCAGGGCACCATCAAAGTGGTTTTCACCATTGGACGAATTTATTTCTCTTTACTTTATTCAAATTTTAATTTTTTTTGGTGTCACAAGGCCCCTTTTTGTCATGTTTTCACCAAAGTAATGATTTATTATTATTATTTTTGCTCTTTTTTAATTTATTTTACTTTTCATTAGGATTCTCTAAAAAGCTATGTGTAAAACCTACGAAGGTGCATGCTATTGATAGGACCATCCAATGGTTCTCCTTCTAGTGTTGATAATTGATATGCACCTGAGGCATAAACCGTTGTGATGACATAAGGCCCAAGATGATTTGGTTCAAACTTGCCCCTCTTCTCTCTATCCTACTGATTTTTGGGGTTTTTTTTTAGGACCCAGTCACCTACCTAAAATGTGTGAGGTTTGACCTTGTGATTGTAACTGCAACTCATACGGTGTTGATATGATTTTAAGTGATTGAAAGCATTTTGTTGATGCTCATCTAGTAATTCAAAATCCTGCAAGCGTGAGACCTTGTAGTCTTCGTCACTGATCAAATTGCGTAAGGAGACCCATAAAGATGGTAACTCAACCTCAATGGGAAAGATGGATTCAAAACTATAGAAAAGTGAATAGGAGGTATCTCTAATAGGTGTACGAACACTTGTGTGATAGGCCCATAGTGTGGGATTAAGTTAAATGCGTGAATTGTGACAAGCATCATCGATTGTCTTTTTAAGGATTTTGGGAATAGTTTTGTTATATGCCTCAACTTGATCATTACCTTGGGGGTAGTATGAAGTGGAAAGTGATAGTGGATATGGAATTGGTGATAAATCTCATGAACATCTTGATTTTTGAAGGGACATCCATTGTCTGTGACGATGGAAATGGGAACATCTAGAGATAATGTAATTGATGATAAAAGTTGCAATTTGCTTATTAGTGATTTGTATGAGATGGATGACCTCAATCCACTTTGTGAAATACTCAGTGGCTATGATAATTAATTTATGGTTGTTAGACAATGGAGGGTGAATCTTGCCCATGAGATCGATTCCCCACTAACAAAAGAGCCATGGTGTAGTGATTGGTTGAAGTTCTTGTGTCGGTGGATGTATTAGGTCTCCATGAATCTAAAACTTCTTGTATTTCTTGACAAATTGATATGCATCATTTTCCATTGTAGGCAATTAATAACCAATCCGCATATGTTTCATGGCTAAGGTTGGACCACTAGAGTGAGCCCCGCATATACCTTTGTGGACTTCATGCAATTCAATTTGAGCTTCCTCACTCTCTAAACATCTAAGAAGATTACCATCAAGACCCTATCGGTAGAGTGTGTTGGCTATGATGATGTAACAAGAGGTTTGGCGGATGAAGGTACAACCTTGGTTATTGGAAAGGTCGGGTGGAAGGGTGTTATTGCGAAGTTAAGTCAAAATGTCATTGTACCAAGGGGAATTGGAACCAATAACACATATTAATTCAGATGGAGTGATCTCATATGCGGGGACCAAAAGATTATCCACCAAGAACTCACATCAGGTTGTGTTTTGTGGCATATCAATCAAGGAGGCAATATTAGCCATGGCATTTGCAGCTCGATTGTTTTCTATTGGTATCTGCCTAAAGACTATATCTGTGAAGTAATTCTTGAGGTCATCCATAATTTTCTTATAAAGCAATAGTTTGTCATTTTTGGTTTTATAATCATCGTTTGTTTGATGGATCACAAGTTGAGAGTCACCAAAAACATGAAGCTCTTGGATCTTCTATTGAACTACAATCCATAAACCTATAGTCAATGCCTCATATTCTACAATATTTTTCATACAAGGGAAGGATAATCGATATGATTTACAAATAGAATCCCTTTGAGGTGTAATGAAGATTATGCTTGCTCCCGCTCCATGTTGTGTGAAGGATCCATCAAAAAATAGCTTCCATAATTTTGATTTTATCACTGTGAAGATGGATTCATCCAAAAATTCTGATACAAGAGGGGAATCGTCTATCATTGGTGCATCTGTGAGTTGATCTACAATTATTTGTCCTTTGATGGATTTTTAGTCAACATACCCAATGTTGAATTCACTGAACATAATTACCCACTTGGGAAGCTTTCCTGTAAGAGTTGCCTTGTTGAGTAGATACTTTAGTGAATCAATTTTTGCTACAAGCTTTATTTTGTGAGTTAGCATGTGATGACACAATTTCTACGAAGCAAAAACTATGGCAAGACACATGTGCTCAATTGAAGTGTAATTAAGCTCATATCCTACCAATGTGCGACTAATGCAGTAAATGGCTCGTTCTTTTCCTTCATAGTCCTGTTGTGCCAAGAGTGCCCACAATATTGTTTTTGTTGATATGTAGAGTAACAATGGTTTTACTTGAATTGGTGGAATAAGTACTGGTGGATTCAAGAAATAGCCTTTGAGTAGTTGAAAATCCTGTTGGCACTTGTCATCCCACTTAAACTTGATATTCTTATGAAGAAAATGTTGAAACAAATGACAATTATCTGTGAGTTGCACTATGAGTCTACTAATTGATTGGAGCTTTCCTTGCAATGATCATAGTTGATTGATATTCTTAGGAGGAGGCATTTCTAAAATTGCTCTAACTTTGGTTGGATCTACTTCAATGCCTTGACCTGGCGTTGTGATATTATGTATCCTAGCAGTTTCTCAGAAGTCAACCCAAAGACACATTTATTAGGATTTAATTTGACTTTATACTTTTCCAAACAATCAAAGACCAATGCTAAAACATCCAAATGTTCTTCCCTTGTAACTGATTCTCTTAAAAGATCATGGACATAGTCCTCCATGATAACATGCATGATGCCATGAAAAATTATTGCCATGGCTCTCTGATATGTGGCACCTATATTCTTTAATATAAAGGGAATGACATTCCAACAAAAAGTATCCCATAGACATGTGAATGTTTTGTGTTGATCTTCAAGTGCTATCTTGATTTGATTGTATCCGGAGAACCCATCCATAAGTGACAATATTGCAAGGCATGTTGTGGGATTGATGATCAAATCAATGTTTAGTAATGGGAAATCATCCTTGGGATAAGACTTGTTTATGTCTCTTAAATTTGTGCATATCCTTATGTTGCCATCTGGTTTTCTAACATGTAAAATATTGGAAAATTATTCGGGGTAGTCGATTGGTCTAATGAAGCCAACATCCAATATTTTTTCAAGCTCAACTTTCACTAATAATGCCATTTGTGGATGCATCTTTTGTAACTTCTATTTAACTGGTTTGGCACTTGGAGTTACTGCCAAATGGTGCATAACCAAGTTAGGATCTAGTCCAGGCATATCCGCATACGACCATGCAAAAATTATTTGTCTCTTTGAAAAACCTTGTGAACTTTGGCTGTTCAATTTCTGTCAATAATTGATCAAGGAAAATATTGTGTGGCACCTCCTCGGTCCCAATGTTTGTTTTTCTGGTCTCTTCAATCAACAAAGATGACTTCTCCTGGTATGATGTCATGGGGAGGGTGTAAAGCCTTCCATCCTCCAATTCCTGAGAGAGGTTTTCACCATCCAAAGTGTCCTTTCTTTTTACATTTTTGGGGTCAGAAAATGTCATGATGCAGTTTTCACTAAAAGACCCATCATTTGTTTTTGTTTTAATATTTTTTATGGATGGAAGGTTTGACACCCTCTCCAAAATACGCCACACTATTGGGTTTAATGGTGTATCTTTCTTTATGATCCCCAAGAGGGAGATCATCTCTTATGCTCAGGTAATCAATGAAGGCCTCGTCTTTTTGGAAAGTGTCAAGTTGTTGAGATCCTTGTTGGTCCCAATCGATGAGTTGAGGGTGAATGAGGGGAAGGCCATCGATATATTGAAAGTCAGCAGGCGTAAGGGTAAAGACACAAGAGTCTTTGGATATGTAAATGAAGTCATCGGGGTCATCGTTGGTACTCTCCCCATTAGTCTTGATTGTAAGAGAATCTAAATTGGCATCACTAGAAGGAAACTTAGCAATGAGGGTTCTCACTTTTCACAATTTTTGCCTAGAGCCTCAAGACGTAGAGGGTTCAAGTGATAACTCAATGATGAACAGTGAGTACCAAACTGGTATTGAGAGGGGGGGCTGAATCAGTACAGACACAAAAACTTTTCCTGAACCTGTTTGATTGCAAACAGTGCACTTGACAGACAAACACTAATACCGGTCTAAACCATATTACTACCGGTTAAACATAATGAGACTGTGAAAGACATAAATCGGCAACACTTAGCTTTCCATACAATCTACTCCCTCACTTCCACTTTATCCTTATGCATAAATAGATAATCTATCATCAGAGATACAATAATTTACTAGAACAACATGATTCACCACTAAACAGGAAATAACAAAACATCACATGAAAGAGGCATCACACATGACACGCATATTTTTCACATGGAAACCCAACTGGGAAAAACCACGATGGGGATGAATACCCACAAGCTGTTTTTGAACTCTTTAGAAGTCTGCTCTGTTAGGAGCCTAGTCCGGTTAAAGACTATTACAACAGGTTCTGTTAGGAACCGATCCTATTAGGGATCACCCGGTTAAGGGATGGCTAGAATACCCAGTTAAGGGTTAAACCCTGTTAAAGGTTACCTTGTTAGAGGATTTTATGAACTCAATGGCTTTGAGTCACCCTGTTAAAGGATTTATAGCAAGCTAGTTAAAGCTACCGTGTTAAGGGATTTTACAACTGTTGAAGTGATTAGAGATCAACAAGTATTACAATGATCTGGTAATAGCACTCAATACCAATGCAGATCCAATTTAGTTCCTTCCTTCTGCACACACACTTTGCAGGTATCAATTCTCTTATTTGGTCTGGCAAGAATCACGTATCTGTGCACTTAGATACACACACAACATTTGCCAACAAACTCAACATGAAACACAACATCGACCTTATAGGAAACAGATAGGTCGGTAGCATAAACCCTAAACCCTAAACATTTAGGCTGAGCAATTCAGTCGGTTCAATATTGACCATTGAACACTTTGCATTTGAATACAATGGTCTTGAACAGATCTCAAGACATTCTCCATCATTCGTTCTCCACTGCTTCATGGAGGCGATAACCCATCATGCGTTCTCCACCGTTTATAGAGACTACGCACATTCCCGAGGTAGATAAGATCAATCCCCTTCATGCAAGATCCTTCACGCGCACGAGGCTGACGTGGAAACACGATCTAATCTCCATTACAATGCTAACTCATCACATAATGCCATCGGTTGAATCACACAGGCTTGAAACACTTCAACCGGAAACCCTGGGGCTGGGACTACCAACCAGTAGTCATACCATATTAAACCTTGATAGAAAACATTCCATATACTGGTTCACTTGGACAAATGTACCACTTCACCTTTTGCACATATACCGGTTCACAACATTATACCGGTTCACTTTTCCAGTTGCTTAACTTCAATAAACCGGTTCACTCTTCAACATATTATCGATTCACTCTTCAGCATATTGACATCAATGACAACACAATATCATCATGTCAACATACTCTGCACATATGCCAACATCGAGATGCCAAACATTCTTTATCAACACTTCACCACTATCTTTCTTATCTTCGGGTATAGAATATGATGATGCTTGACCATCTTTGAATAATTCTCTAGATTTTTCTTCCTCGGTGAGTTTGCCAGGTTCTCTAAAGGTTTCTGCAAGCTCATAGTCACTGGATGATTTGTCGGAACCTTGTTCCCATTCATTTTAATTTGTGGGATAATGACATTCCTCATGTTGATCATTTGTGGAAGCGACATAAGTAATTGCAATGTTGCTTGAGAATCAAGACCACGTAACCTCAAAAGTGCAAAACCAAGTCCTTTTGTCCTTTGTTTCTTTGGTACTAACTTAGGTTGTAACGGTTCCACGATGCCTTTCTTTTGTAATCCAAGAGGACGTTTTCCATCATATCCCATCTTTTGTAAGAACTTAAAGCTTTTTTTTAATGATTTTTAATTGGTGTTGTGATGTGGTCTTGATTAGGCTCTTCTTTTGGTTCTTTGTAGAGCATCTTGTAAATGTCTTCTTCCATTTCATCCCATCTCTTGAAAGTGATGGGATACTATTTTATGATTATTTTTTATATCTGTTTTGAAGGATGTGGTCTACCATAAATCTTAGGAGACTCCATTAATTGCCCTAGATACACGGTTTGATTTAGATTATATTATCCCATGTCCTTGTCCTTGAATTTTTCTTTGAGCTCTGCTTGCTTTGCTGTGGAAGCATTTAGTGATTCGGGATCAATATATGCTAAAGATGGATCAACTTCCCAATTTTTATGGACTATTATTTTATATATTGGTCAAATATTATTGCAATACATGTATTTGTGTGGATCACCTTTAACTGTGACTTTGGTTCCATTGTGTGGGAACTATATTGTATGTGAGATCAAGATCAAGGACTTGGAAAACCACATCCTTTGTTATTGTCCCAATTCAGAGAGTTAGAGTGATTGTTCCTTTTGAGGAGCATTCTTCATCATCATATGCTTTTATAGTGATCTTGTTTCTAAAATCTACAACATTTTCAGAGAATCCCAATGTTTTGATTAATTAAAAACGGGTTTTTGAAAGGATCTTGGAACCTTGTTACATAGAAGGAGAAAAATAAAGCATGAAAAAGGCATGAAACAACAGTCCCTGGTCACCCATACATAAAATAGATCCCAGTCAAAACATAAAGGGAGCACAAGACAAAGAGATCAACACTAGACAGGCCAAGGAAAGCACAAAGACAACACTGAGACAACATAAGGACAGCTAAATTTTTTTCATGAGTTCTTCCGCATGAACCACCATCTGCTTCATATTGATCGCATAATTTTTCATCTCTTCCAGCTCTTTTTCCCAGAGAATCCCAATGTTAAGACAACTTTTAAAGTGTAAATATTGAGACCTTCTCCTCTAGATATCAAGACTCATTTTATACAGTGTTTATGGAGGAAAGATTCAATGTGAAGTGGTGCATTGTGTGGTTGTTGTGGAGATGTGTCATCTGCTTCGGTGAATGTAAGGCAATGAGGGGTATAAAGATGTCCCACCATGGCTTGAAATTGGTCCATGACTAGATCGATAGGAACGAATGTCTCTTGCAAAATTTTGTTCAAAATAGCTTTGTGTGAAGTTAAAATGTGCAAAATTTCAAGGATCAAAATGAGTGTGTGTGTCTTTCCCAACTGGTCTACAAGGTCATATTGGTTGTTGGATGATGAATTAGTTTTGGACGTAGCACCTTGCAAAGTAACTTTACCTCGTTGAGTAGTGACATTGCATTCAGGGGTTTTTCCTTTTATGGTTATGGTAGACACATTGTTGTTCAATTCGGTGATATGGTTGACGGTGTAATCATAGGTCACATTAGTGTAATTGGTATTAATGTCTATTTTAGGGGCCTTTCCTTTATCATGTTTTGGAAATGGTTCTTTGAAAATTGCATGTTATTCATTGGAAGTGTGACCATCAACTTCAAGTGTGCCATAATCAATAAGATCTTGAATGAGATTCTTTAATTTGTGACAATTGCTAGTCTTATGGCCCTTGCTCTTGTGATATTCATAAAATTCATTGTCATTCCACCATGAGGGTTTTACCCTTGGCTCAAATGGTCGACTATCCGGTAATGTAATGAGCTTATTGGCAACCAACTTTTTCAATGCACTTTCAATTGGTTCTCCCAAAGGTGTGTACTTCCTTGGAGGTCTTGGTTCTCTTTGGGTATTTACTTGATTATTAGATGAACTAGCATTAGGAAAACTTATCATTGGTTTGACCATATTGGCATCAACCCCATCATTGACAGTATTCTTATTCTTATTCTAAAATTGGGGTTTGTATTTCCCATTTCCTTCATCTATGTTCTCTTTGAATATCTTGATGGTGCCTTGCTCAATGAGGACCTTCTCAATAGATAGATGCTTTTCAATAACTTCTTGGAATGTGGACAAACATACTTTACAAAGGTCATATGCAATGTCTTTATTCATATTTTGGATAAACATCTCAACCATATATTTTTGTGGAATATGACATGGGCATCGACTAGCCAAGATTCTCCATCATTATAAAAATGACACAAAAGTTTCTCCATTTTTCTGCTTTGTGTTACATAAAGAGGTGACTTATACTTCAAATTCAATGTTATATGAAGAATTTTGTATAAAATATTTTGCCAATCCATCCCCTGACTTGATCCCAAGTGGTAGTTGTGAAAACCATTCCATGACTTGTCCACCTAAACTTTGTGGAAATAATCACATCAATTAAGAGTCTTCTCATGCTAACTCTAGCAAGCCATGAAAAATTCTCTAATGCGCGCCTGTAGATCTCCTTTTCCTTTATATTTGTCAAATTTAGACACCATGAAATATGGAGGAAAAGGTGGCATTGGCATCCTTCTATCAAATGGGTAAGGATATATGTCATGAATTATGTACTTCTTAGTTGGTGTTTTCATACTTGTCATTTGTTGTTGCAATTATTTAATTTACTATTGCAAATCATTGTTAGGTGGTACTTTGTCTCTTTGAGCTATCCCTATGCTTGAGCCACTGAGAGGAGGAGGAGGGACATATTGCATGTAAGGATGATATTGGTCACAAATGTGTTCTAGTGGTGGAGGAATGTAATTTTTGTATGAGCCATCTGGTATGTTATTGTGATGTAGTGCACTAGGCCTTGGGTGATTGTACGTGTCATGACCATGTGTATAACTGGTATTGTAAGCATGATCTTGGGTATGGTCATCAAATCTGACATGAAGTCTTCTAGTATAGGCCTTATCATGATCTTGAGTATCCTCTTGTTTTTGGGTATAAACATTGGTATTCCTTCAGCCTAGAAAAGCACGTGCATGTGGTTGTTCATACATTTGTCTAGCATAATTGGTATGAGTATGAGCATTGGTCACTTTGGGTTTTTGAAAGAGGGATGATGATGACTTAGGCATGTTACACTCAGGTATATGTCCACCATCATTACCATTATCTTGATTTGGATCTTCTTCCAAAAATTTTGTCAGATCAAAATTATGGGATAATCTTACACCACCATGAATTAACATATGAAAAAATATTTGATAATGTCTTCTCAAAATTGTCTCAAGCAACCTATTAAATCTTGCATCAAACATATGATCTTGAATTTTTGCGATTGTAAAGGGCTCATTGTGAAATTATTGTGCATTATGTTGTGGATTATAAAATTCTTCGTCATCAAATACATATGAATCCATGTTTCAAGATCCTTGAGCTTCTTTGACTTGTCTTCTAGACCATTGGGATTAGGTTTCAACCATGAAAAGAATTTGGCTAAAATGGAGTATGAAATAATAGATGGAAAATGGGGTTATGAAAGATAAGGTAGTTATTAAAATGGATAATGAATCTAGGGTTGTCTTGCGATGCTCCCAAATGTTGTTCCAAAGTTGATAAGATGATCTAAGCAAGGTGTGGCTTCCTAGAGATGACAAATTCCTAAGAGTAAGTTGACCTTAACTTGAGATGTCTAAATGGTACCTAAGATGATAAATTTGATGTGGGATTTACTTAGAGAGGTATATTATGTATTTGAAAGATAAGATAAGGACTACCAAACAACCTTTTTGTTGGCATTGTATTGGCATTGTGTTGTCATTGATGTCAACCGGTATGCAAGTTGATGTTACCAGTATACAAGTAGGAGTAATTTCAAATTGTTGGCATGTTGATGTGAATCGATAAGCAAGTTGATGTTACTAGTATGCAAGTTGATGTTACCGGTATGCAAGTAGGAGTAATTGCAGATTGTTGGTAATGTGGATGTCAATTGGTAAGTATGTCAACCGGTAAGCAATCAAAGAGACAAATTGAAGGACTCGGATAAGAAGATGAAAGGATGCGAAGTGTTTGCCACTTTGGCAAAATGGTTCAGGCCTATCACCAGTAAATGATAACATGTCCTAACCGGCAAAACAAAGAAGTGCACGATATGAAGGTTAATCGGTTAATATATATCGGTAGCATGTTCGGTCAGTGACCGAGTTTGAGCTAACATAGTCAAGTGAGTTGGATGCTAACAGAGATGTCATTTGGAAACTAGGTGGGGAACATGTAGTGTTAGGTGAATGGTGCATTGGTGAGGTAGTTGCCGACCAGGTCGGTATTAAATGAAGACTACAGAAATCACATATCGATTGCAGGGGATTGCGGCTCAAAGTAGATCGAAAGGAAGAGATTTTATTTTTTGGTGTCATGATCAAAGTAGGATATTTGATCATATTGTTGATCTAGAGAAGGAAGTAGCTAGATCATTTATTTTAATCGACAAAATCAAGGCCGATGAATAGGATCCAGTTTGCTAAATATAATAAACATTTATTGGAAGAATAAAAAAGGACAAAGCCTTTTTTGTTGATCTGTTGCAGGTTGTCGATTCAAGAAGATGAGATCTGATTTGATATGGATTGTGGTCAGTGAAGAAAACCCTAGGTGCGTAAAGTTTGAGTTTTCATTTTGGTGGGAAAGCATGTGTATAAATATGTAGATCAAAGACTTAAGTTGAAGGTTGTCAGATGTGTGATGAGAAAGTGTGATTCTGCTAGGTGAGAGTTGATAAGTTTGAGTGTTTATAGCAAAAATATTGAAGTGATTGAGTGTTAGAAGAAGAACCGGTAAGAGGGGTTTAACCGACAAGCCTTAAGGTAACCGGTAAACAGTTATAGAGTTTAACAGTTCATCTAACCAACTGTGTCTAAACTGGTAAGATAGTAGCAGAGAGTGAAGGAGAGAAGAGTGATTATCAGAGGAGGTCCGATAAGGTAGAAGCTAAGTAGAAGAGAATTCAGTTAGAGAGAAATGAGATCCAGTAGAGAAGAAGAAGTGTGACAAAAAATAGTTCAATCGCCAGAGTGAATAGTTTATAAAAGTTACAAAACTCATTTGTAACAAGGTGCTTATCATTGTATTGATTTTATATCTCATTGTATTTCACTGAGTGGGTGCTCAGTATAGGGGTTGGTGCTCCTTGAGTTGGTGCTCAGAATAGATCAAGGGTTGGTGCTCCTTTGGGTAGGTGCCCATAAATTGTTAGGGGTTGGTGCTCCTTGGGTTGGTGCCCTGAAACATTGTAAAACTGTTATTTCATTGTGAGGTTGGATTGGAGTAGTAGATCTCCAACAATATTTCTCACCGAGGTTTTTCCCACATTGGGTTTTCCTCGTATATCTAGTTTTATGTGATGTGCTCTTGTGTGTGGTTTCTTGTTAGTATTTTCTTTATCCTACTGGTTGCACACATTTTTTGAAATTGTTTATAATCACTAATTCACCCCCCCTCTCAGTGATACCTTGTGTTCTACACTTTTGACTCTCGTTCAAAAGTGTAAATGAGGGGTTGAAAGTGATATCTGAAAGTGTTTGAAAATGGATGGAAAATCGTGAAAAGATAATAGTTGACTAAATGGAATCCTATGGAATCAGTCTTAGAAGCTCTTTGAATCTCAAAACCACAAACACAATACTAATCCATAGACGCATCAGAATGTCTCAATAATGTAGTTTTAAAATCCAAAAACATAGTTTCACAATTGTAGTGCAAATCTCAATTTTGTCCAAATACACAGTACAATGTCTTAAAAACATACCATAAAGTTGCACAAATGCAACATAATATCTCAAAAATGTCTTTTCTTAGTCTGTAATGTTGTTTCAATTTTGTTTGTAAACGAGCCAAAAAGTTGTATAGATGCGACAATATGTCTCAAAAACGTGTTGTATGTGAACACATACACGACTAGAATGATCGTATATGTGTTGGAAGATGCCACATACATGTTTCTAGTAAAATTTTCTATTTTCTCAAATATGTCCAAATTTTGAAAGTTATGAAAATGTGACTAGATCTTAATGTTGATGTTTTGTGGCAAGAAGACACTGTCTGAAAGTGTTTTTGTCCAAATATTGACGCAATGTGTATGTTTTATAGGCCAAAACAACCTAATTTCCATGGGTATTTGACACAAACAAATTCACTTCAAACACTTCCTAGTCCTAAGGTCAAGATCTCATGGCTATAACTCTAGCCTACATCTTGGAATCTTTGTTGACTTACATGTAGGGACACCTTAATGGGTGTGTACACTATTTTGCCTTTACATGAGAGGATAGGTGGGGGCCTCCAGGACTAGAAGGATGATCTAATCATCCTCTCCTTGAAAATCTATAAGTAGCTTATTCTAAGCCAAGGATTTTTGTCTCATCTCAAGGGAGCCTTATGGTGAGTATCTTGGGAGAAAAACTAGCTATACCCTTGCATTGAAACTATTGCAATGTTCAAACAAAAAAGGGTGGGCCACTACTAAGGTTTTCTGTCATAATCTGGGGTCACCAACACCCTGTGTGCATTTAAATCAACCTTACTTGAATTATGAAATCTCTTTTAGATTGAAGAGTACAACAAAAGCTAATATCAGTTGGGCTATGACTTTCGTCACACCCTTTTTTATATAGCGGACCAGAGGAAAGTATCACTTCGGTCATTCCCTCTAACAACATGAGGTAGACCTTCTAAAAAAAAGAGTTGCTCAATGATTTCTATTACACCCAAGGTCCGTGAAGGCAAGGGGAGAGGGTACTATTAGGAAACATCTAGGGTTCTACAACATATTGGACAAGTGCCCCAAACACTTCAAACAATTGTTCTTTTTAGTGCACCAATGGAAGTGTTTCTAATCTAATAAAAACAAGCACTCTACTAAATTACCCCTACAAGCACAAATATATTAGTAGTTTTAAAAAATTACCCCAACCTGCAACCACAAAGTTTAGATCACAAAATGAAATCAAAGGGCCTTCGACAAACGATTTGAAAGCTTCAATCTTCAACCAACCTGCAGGACAAAACATGATAGAACATACCAAAAATACGTTAAGAGTTCACAAAAATGTGATAATATCGAAACCCTATACGCGATAGGACAAGCCATAAATGCTACAAAAACACACCAAAAACCTGCAAAAATAGAAAACAATCAGAATCAGAAACATGGTAATATTGATCGTAGATGCAACAATATTAGCCAAAAACGTGGCAGGACATGTGGCAAATACAATAAGATCTAATGATGCTAGAAGCTCAGAAACCAAATGAATCAAAAAATGTGTCAATAATGCACATAAATGTACTAAGATTTGATGAAAACACACTAAGGATGACCAAAAACATACTAGAATCAAAACGTACACAAAACCCTAAAATTTACAAAAAAAAACACGATAGAAAATCATAGGCATGACAAGAACTCGCAAAAATACGTTAAAAAATAAATGACTCTATAGAAAACACAAATGTAATAGAAAAGACTGCATACCCGCTAGAAATTAAAATCATCGTACATTTCGGATCTATAAATCTAAAAACAATAAAACAACACTAAATTGTTAGAAAATAGGGACTATGGTCCCACCGAGCAATGCCAAAATATATATGGTGAAATTGGGAATTCAAAATATTGTAAAACATAAATAATATTCAACCACATAAAACCCTATTTCTACAACGAAATCCATCATGTACACCAATGAAAAACTTAAAAACATGTATAACAACGAATATGAAAGTTACCATTCACATGCTCATTAGGACTGTTTGATCTCCATTGTTTCCTATCTCCATTGATCTTTCTTGATATTGATTATGGTTGCTCTTAGATTTATGTGTGCACAAGAGCTCAATAGAGAACTGAATGTGGTTGTGTATGCAATTCGACAGAGGTAGTTACTTAAATTAATTGATTGATATGAAAGGAGAGAAAAATAGATCTCTTTTATAGAGAACACCTTAGAAATGGAGGGCTAGGGTTAAGAGGTGGAGGGATAAATGGTCGGCTAAGATTAGAGGGTAGGTATAGAAAATAGGAAAATATTAGAGAGGTGGTTAAAGGTAAATTAAGAGATGAGTGACAAGTGTCATGGAGGGAAAAAGCTAATGAATTAATTAAATAATGATTTGTGTAATTAATAGGAGAGGTGAGACCAATTAAATAAATAAAATATCTATTTAATTTAGGGAAAGGATAATTTAAACTAATAAAAATATTTATTTAAATAGGGAAAGGCTAGAAGAGGATTAGTGAATTAATTAAATAAATAAAAATCTATTTAATTAATAGAAGGCTTAGGATGAAATAATTAAATAAATAAAATATTTATTTAATTAGGCTAGGACAATTTTAGGTGTTTACACAAGATAATATATATATATATATATATATATTTCCTTGTTGATTTAATTTCTCATTCTCTTTTAAGGTATACACCTTATCTTATCCATAGTAGGTATCTTAGTTTATTAGCATACCCAACTACTATTTATTCTTCAAACTTGCATATATTAATCTAAATTGAAGCCTCATAATTATTTTGATGTAATCTTGTATCATTGATCTCTTTGTTTCAAGTTCTAAATTTAATAAATAATTTTCTGCTAATAATCCAAATCCAAAACTTGAGCTCTTATATGTTTTAACATCTTATGCCATAGTTTGATTTTTTATCCTTTATATATCTTCTTATGGAACGTTGTAAATTATCCCACCATAAGGTAGCATGAGACTTCAATTTTGATACTACAAATTTTACCATTATGGCCATCTTTTTCATGCTTTCTAGACCTCAAAATATCATTTTAACTCCTAGACCTAGTCTAGAAATAAATTTGTTTGAGTTCACCTTGGATCCTTGTCTAGATATGGCTTCAATGAGCCTACCCATAGGGTCTACTTCCCTAGATACATTTCCCAAGTTCTCTTGTTTCCCTTTAGAATAGTTTAGATATAGTCTAGCCTCAACAGCTTCTAATATTTTGGGCTATTTATTAACATTATCCCTTTGAAGAGTTGAATTCCTCTTGCCTATTCCTCCCAAATTTATATAGATTCCCCTCTATGCCACTATTATTTTCCTTGATATCACAATGATGGAGACAAGCTTCTACTCCTATAAGTTTGACCTTTAAGATATACTTCACTCTTGTAAATTATACCCAACACTAGATACACAAACAAAAAAAAACAAAAAACAAAGAAGAATTGTAGCACAAAGAAAAATCAAGCAACACAAATCAACACACACACATATCCTTAATTAAAATGTAACAACAAACATATAGGAAGAACTCACAATGAAAACTCTTCCAAGAAATGCAACAAATATCTTTGTATTTATGAAAAAATAAACTTTACAACCTCTACTTTCTCTACCTACCCAATTTATCCACACATTTATATTAATAATCCCAATTCATCCATAACTAAAACCCTACTATTATGAATCTCTTTCTAACACTAGAAATTAGCATATTTATTATCCCTTATACAAAGTAGTGTAACAATAATATTATTAAAGAGAAAATCCTAAAATATCTCAACCTAAAAGAAAACTAATAGAAAATGGAAGAATCTTCATTAAAGGTGTTCTACATTAGGTTTGGGATTATAAATCTTGGTTTTCTACACTAACTTCTTGGCATGCAAGTTTGACACAGATAAGGCAAAATTTATCTCTTAAAATAAGTGTTCGACATACTATTTGAGCAGGTTTAGGATGAAAGACTATAAGAGTGTTTCTTTTACACTTACTCTGGGTTGAACTTGACCATATATATGGTAGGTGAGATGTTGATCTTACCTTACACAAACAACTTGTTAAAATATTTAAGTACTTAACTCACATAAGTGACCATATATCTCTTTTGTAGTATATGTGGTTTTGATATTTTTGAGTTCTCCTGAGGTCCCACTTTGGATGGAAACAAAGAGAATAGTAAGACATGTAACAAGACCTTGACTATGGATGTTTATTCTTATGTTGGAGACCTAACAATTGTAGGAATTTTTCTTTGATATTTGACACAATCTATATATGATGTAAAATACACCATTGTGTACATTTTCTCTCTTTATTCTAGCCTAGTTTCATGGGATAATGAGAAGCGTTCTATTATTGCCTTATTGAATAAAAGGGATAAATATACATGAATAATGAGACAATTAAATAAATTATTTGGTTATACTAAAGTACTATAGTAAAATTGTAATAGGTCTTCTTCATTCCATATTTGCAATTAGAGTCCCATCTAAATTTTCAAGAATCTAATGTTCCATATTATAATGAAGCATATTGAAGTTCACCACCATTACATCATACACCTCATTGAGTAGTAGGTGATCCATATTTAGCATTGCAAGAAAAGGGACTAGATAATTGATATTTTCATCAAGGCCTTAGGTGAAGCCAAGTTTGTATATCTTAGAGGTCCTTTAGGCTTGTAAGAGGTCATATGAGTATTTGACATTAATATTTTATAGGGGATTGTTGTGAATGCCAAACCCCATTTTTAGATGCATTTTATTGAGAATTGTAACCCCTAACATTAAGGGGGGATGATGCCAGGTGTGTATGCCTCCACCTAGGACGTAGGAGATCAGGTATAGGGGATCAGGGGCATCAAGTCCCAGAGCAGGAGGTTCCCACGGTTGAGTGGGTACCTATGACAGTATCACGGGCTGAGCAGCCACAGGCAGAGGCACCTTGATGGATTCTCATTAGGATGTTGTCTCATCAACAACAGGATTAGATTACAGACTTACAGGCTCAGGTTCAACAGCTAGAGAGTCGACTAACATAGAGGGACTCTCAGATGGCCCAGCTAGAGACTCATATGGCTTGTCTCATAGTCGAGAGAGACGTAGCTAGGGATAGGTGTCGACAGGCCAAGGCACAGGTACAGTTGTCAGGAGAGTCTATTTCAGGGAAGACTTCCCTGAAGATGATGTGCTAGGGGATCCAAGAGGTTGAGTATTACAGAACCTTATATATTTTACTGTTGTTCTTGTTGATCGGAGGGCTCCAGGATTTTTACAGCTGAGCAGGAGATCAGGACAGAGCCAGACTGAGAGTCGAGGAGTGACAGGGCCACTTCAGAGAGCTCCCCCAGGTGGGGACTCAGGTACAAGGGTAGCAACTGGTGCTACTATATTTGCCGCATCAAGACAGAGTTACGCTCCGCGTCCTAGTGGTCACACTGATATGGGACATTGATCCATTCATGTACACACCTTTTTGTGACAAGATATTGATGATTCCCACGATGTATATTTGTGATGTATCTCATATATTTTGTGATATCATTGTACCTTGGACATTGATCTTGTTTTGATGATATGATATGCAGTCGATCCTATTCACTTTACATGACCTATGAGATGATAGATGCATTCTATTTGATATATGATTATGTTGTGCAATTATTTTCATGATGTATTCTTGATGTATGCTTTAATTTCTATATGCTTATGAATTCTAGATGATGGATACATGATGATGCAGTATTTACATGATGTATGCAAATGCAAATATGTATGGTGATGCTTTTAAGTGCTATGTGATGTGTGTGCAATGCAATGCTCTCTATGTTTATGATACTTTTATGATTTTCTCATGCATGTTAATATGAGATGGATGTAATGCAATTCAATTGTGCTACTTTATATGATTTGAGATTAGATGAATGCCATGCAATGATCTAACTAAATGAATGAATGATTTGATGCTTTATATGAATGATGCCTTAGTATGCAATGGTTACATGAGATGAACTAACTTATCATGCAGGATGAATGAATTGATTATTTTTGTTATTGTCCAATGTACTTAATCACGTAATAAAAGAGATAACACCATGTTAGTCTTTGGCCTTGGAAAAGATTAGCATTGTGATCCCATGCAGAATGAAATGCAAATCTACTTTAAAATGCAAATGAAAAAATGAAATGAAATACTGTGATCTGACTGGTCATGGATTCATTGCTTTGTTTCATCAGTGAGCCTGTAAAATGTGGGAAGTGAGTGCAAACATCAATGGTATAATTGAACCATAATGACCTGAGCACTACTTTCCTGGGTTTTGATATTGCAAGCTAGCTCAAGCATCAAGGTATAATTGAATCAAGATGACCTGAGTGTTGCTTGCGTAAAACAGGCAGTATTAACCATTTCTATATGCAAGTCTGAAATGTCTTCCATGATACTCCGATGATCATGTCTTGAGACAACTTTGCACATATTAATGATTAATTTACAGACAATAGACAAGAAAAATATCATGTTCCTTCCTCGTTCCTCTAGTCAAAGACATCCTGGAGTTACTCAGAAATCATGATAGCAAAAATCAACATAAAATAGTTGAACCATTATTGCCAAAGTGTTAAAATCATGAGTCAAGATATATCATCCATTGATATGTGTTTTGTCATGTTTAGATTGATATGTGATAGTTAATGGTTGACAATGTGATCTTATGTTCAACGTTGGATGTGTCTCAGTTTTTCGCTTGACAAGCATTGTCTAACTATTGTTCTACCTGTTTGATTAAGCTCAAAATGATCGAAACTTTTTGACCCCAGCTAGGTTCAGGATTTTGCCCCCAGCCTAGAAAAACAAAACTTTATTATGATATATACAATGATCCAAACCATGACAAGAAATCACCTGGGATGCCTGCGTATGTACAAAGGCTTTATGATGGATATGAATAGCATTGAAGGAAAAGAATGCAAGCAGAAGAATGCATGAACCAATAGACGACAGAGCTAGCTGACCGATAGCGCCTGTTTGCCAGGTTTTCACCATCTGTTTTTATTGTACTTTTTCTCATATTTGATTTTTTTAATTTTATTTTCTCATTGTTTTTCACTATTTTTGTATTTTTTGCATTTTCATTGTTTTGGGATTTTTTGCTTTTCCACTGTTTTTGGATTTTTTGCTTTTCCACTGTTTTTGGATTTTTCTGCTTTTTCAATGTTTTTTTATTTTCCTGTTTTTTCGCTGTTTTTTGATTTTCTGCTTTTTCAAACATAAAACTTCTTTAGATGCATGTTATTGATGGGTTCCTCGCGTTGATTCTCGTCTTGTGTTGATAGTCAATATGCTCCTGACCCAAATATTGTTGTGACCACAAACAAACCTAACCAGTTTGGTTCAAATTTTCCCCTCTTTTCTCGATCTGACTGGTTTCGTGGATTTTCCTTTAGTACTAGTTCCCCAACTTGAAAGACTCGTGGTTTGACCTTGTGATTATAACTCCTACGTTGATATACCTTTAAATGATCAAAGGCATTTTGTCTTCGTTCATGGATCAATTCTAACTCTTGTAGTCTAGATACTCGTTGTTCTTCATCTGGGATAAGACCTTTTAATGATACTCATAGAGAAGGTATTTGTACCTCTATTGGCAGTATTGCTTATGATCCATAAACAAGAGAGAAAGGTGTGGCACCTGTTGGCGTGTGAATACTAGTACGGTAAGCTCATAGAGCAGGGTTTAATTGAATATGTCAATCTCTTCCAGCATCATTCACTGTCTTTTTTAGGATTTTCAAAATAGTTTTGTTTGATGCTTCTGCTTGCCCAATCCCTTGTGGATAGTAGGGTGTGGAAAATTTGTGTTGGATCTTGAATTTCTCACATAGCTCTTATACATCCTGATTCTTGAATGGTCGCTCATTATAAGTGATAATGGTCATGGGTATTCCATAGCGACATATGATGTAGTTCAAGATAAATGCAGAAATTTATTTTCCTGTGATATTTGTGGGAGGTACTGCCTCAATCCATTTTGTGAAATATTTTGTAGCTACAAGGATAAATTTGTGACCATTAGATGAAGAAGGATTTATTTTTCCTACTAGATCAAGACCCCATTGGCAGAAAGGCCAAGTTGTTGTCAAAGCATGAAGTTCTTGTGCTGGTGCATGAATCAAATTCCCATGGATTTGACATTGTTTGCATGTTCTAGCTATCTAAAAAGAATCTCATTCCATAGTTGGCCAATAATAGCCCAAGTGTATGAGTTTTTTTGAAAGGGTAATACCACTTGAATGAGTGCCACAAGTGTCGTTATGGACTTCATTTTAAGACCTTCTCAAATTATTCTTGTTTGAGACATCTTAAAAGAGTACTGTCCAGACCTCATTTAAATAGGGTATCTGCAACAAGAGTAAAATGGGAGGATTGGCAAATAAAGTTTCTCTTTTGGTTCTTTGATAAATCGAGAGGTAGGGTGTTATCTTTTAGGCATGTGTAAGTTTGTCCATAGCGGGAGGAATCATGCCCAACAAGGTGACATATAGTTTGGGAATCAGGACAATTATGAGCGGGGTAAAACAACTCTTCCACCATGAATTCATAACACTCTTGATTTTTCTGTGTCTGAAGTAGAGAAGCAAGTGTTGCCATGGCATCTGCTGCTTTGTTGTCATTCCTTGGAATTTGCTCAAAATTTATTTCTACAAAATACTTCTTGAAATCATCTACCATCTTTTTGTAAGGCATTAATTTGTCATCCTTTGTTTGGTAATCATCATTAATTTGATTGATGACGAGCTAAGAGTCTCCAAAGACTTGAAGTTGTGTAATGTTCCATTCTACAACCATTTTGATACTTGTAACCAAAGCTTCATATATTGTTGTGTTGTTGGTGCATGGGAAGCTTAATTGGTATGCTTTCAAAATTGTATGACCTTGTGGTGTGATGAATAGAATACCTACTCCTGATCCATGTTGTGTATACGAACCATCAAAGTATAATTGCCATGTTTTTGTGGTGACTGTTAGGATATCAGCATCGAGAAATTCAATTTGCAAAGGACGATCATCTTGAAGTGATTCCTCAGCTAGTTGGTTTGCAATGACTTGTCCCTTGATAGCTTTTCTGTCTACATACTCAATATCAAACTCACTTAGAATCATGATCCATTTTGCTAGTCATCTTGTCAATGTTGCCTTGCTGAGCAAATACTTCAATGGATCGATTAGCTATCAACTTGATGGAGTGAGATACTAAATAGTGTCTTAAATTTTGAGAAGCAAAAACTATCGCCAAGCATGCTTTTTCTATTGGGGAATAGTTGAGCTTGTATCCCACTAGTGTTCTGCTGATGTAGTAGATGGCCTTCTCTTTTGCTTCATTATCCTATTGTGCGAGCAGAACTCTTAATGATACTTCAGTGGTCGAGAAATAGAGTAATAACGACTTTCCTGGAATTGGTGACATTAGAACGGGTGGTTGCATGAGATATGCCTTGATCTTGTTGAATGTGTCCTCATATTGATGGTCCCACTTGAAATGAACATTTTTATGCAATAGATGAGTAAATGGTTGACATTTATCTGCTAGTTGAGCAACAAATCTCATGATTGACTGGAGTCTTCCTTGGAGTGATTTGAGTTGACTTATATTCTTGGGAGATACCATTTCCTTGATTTCTTTGACCTTAGCTGGATCTATTTCGATACCTCTAGCTGAAACAATGTATCCCAATAGCTTTCCTGAAGTGACACCAAAGACACATTTCTTAGGATTTAGCCGTAGCTTGTACTGTTCTAACCGGTCAAAGATCTTTTCCAATATCTCTATATGTTCTCTATTGTATGATTTGGCCAAGATGTCATCCACATAGTCTTCCATGAATGTATGCATCATGTCATGGAATATCGTTGTCATAGCTCTCTGATATGTGGCACCTGTGTTCTCTAGTCCAAAAGACATGACGTTCCAGCAGAAAGTACCCCACAGACATGTGAAAGCTGTCTTTTCTTGATCTTCAAGTGCTATTTTAATCTGATTGTATCCGGAGAAACCATCCATTATAGAAAACATGGAGTGTCGAGTTGTTAAATCTACAATGATGTCAATGTTAGGCAAAGGAAAGTCATCCTTTGGACATGCATTATTAAGATTTCTGAAGTCTGTGCATACTCTGATACTTTTGTCTGGTTTTGAAATAGGAATGATGTTTGATACCCATTGAGGATATGATATAGGTCTGGTGAATCCTACATCCAATAATTTCTTTAGTTCTGCTTTGACCAGGAGAGCGATATGTGGATGCATCTTTCTTAATTTTTGTTTGACTGGTTTGGCTCCTGGATTGACATTTAAGTGATGCATAATAAGCTCTAGATCCAATCCTAGCATGTCTGCATATGACCAAGCGAAATTGATTTGTTGTTGTTTGAAGAATTCCATATATTGTTTCCTTTCTTCTTCTGACAGAGAAGTTGCTGGATGTAGGATCTTCGGTTGCTCTGTTGTCCCAATGTTAACTGCCTCTATTGGTTCGATCAAAATTGATGACCTTTCTTGATAGTACTCAGGTAAAGTGTCAAATCTCCCATCTTTCGGTGCCTCGAGGAGGTTTTCACCATTAGATGCATCCTTTCTTTTTACTTTTTCCTGATCTAATGTTGCCAATAAATGGTTTTCAACATTAGACCTGATATTGTTTTCTTTATTTTCCTTTTTGCGACTAGGAGATTTGGCACCCACTTGACTGGAAGATGTGTTGCTGAAATTCCTGGTGAAAGTTGTTGCAGGTTCGATTGCATTAAGATACATGGATATGGTATGGTCATTCGGAAAGGTATCAATGGCAGTATGTCCTTCATTTTCCCAATCAATAAGTTTGGGGTGGATTAGAGGTAGGGGGTCATCAGGTTGAGATGTTTCGAGAGTATTTAGGGTCATGATTGAGCTATCAAAGTTTTTGATATGTATGTCAATGTCTAGAATGGTACCCTCATTAGAATGACCTTGCACAAGAAGTTCTTGATCGTCCTCAATTAAGTTCAAGTCAGTCGAATGTGATTCTAATTCAAATGAACTAGTTCCTAACGTTTGCCCTGCATACGTGTGAACTACATAGACTCCTACATCTTCTTCAAAGCAATTTTCTTCAGTTGATTCTTTGGAATGATAGGAATCCCATTCCCATTCGTCAGAATCTGTCTCACTTGTAGCTTGCAATCTACAAATTTGTTCATATAGATTTTGATGTGTTCCTTCTATTTGTCTTTCTATATCTTTTCTTCTTTCATATTCAACTTCTTCTGGAATGAGATTGAGTTTTGTCAACTTTACTATCAACTCTCCTTGATTAGTACTAGGTTCATGCTTGTTTTGATTGAGAGTTAATGCTACTTGGGAGGTATCATTGGTTTGTTTCTCTTGTCGATTTGAGGATTGCTTATTTTGCCATTTCATGTTTTTTTGTGCTTGTTGCTTGGCAGATGCTTCTTCCCTTTCAATTGCAAGTTGTTCTTGTCTATTTTCATATTCCTCTTGGTGCTGGTTAGAGGATGTGTTCTCTGGTAGAGTAACTTGTTTGTACCCTAAGCATGTTTTGTTTGTAGCCTACTGAGTATGAGGTTGGATAGGTTCTGAGATGCCTTCTTGTCATTTTCCTACAGAACCTGTTCCAGTGTATCCCATTTTTTGAAGAATGTTAAACCCTTTTCCATACTTTTTAGTGGGTATTTTGACATTGTTGATCTTTTGTTGGACTTCTTCATCTTTTTATAGCCACTGTAGCACATCTTTGTCTTATTTTTCCTTTGATAAGGTTCTAGCACTAACATGTCATTGAGTTTGAGACCAAAAATATCCTTGTATTGTTCATTATTAAGGGGGGGTCACTTCTCTTTTGTGTCAATTTGTTCACATCAAAATCTTGGGGGAGTTTAGCACCAAATTTTGCTAACATTAGGAAATATTTTTCTTTTTCTCCCTCCAATATTTTCTGCATAAGTTTATCGAATTGAGGATCTTTTTTGATGTCTCTGACATGTTGTTCTGTTATTTCCTCTTCAACTTTTATTTCATCTTCGTTTTCCATATTTCTATAGTCTTCAATTATTTCAAACGTTTCTATTTCTGTTTCTGCAATCTTTCGTCTCTGAGCCCTGGTTAGAACGGGCATACACATGTTTTGAATGTTTTTGCGAGATTTAAATCTTGCTTAATGTTTCGCAATAAGTGATCAATTGTTGAGGAAATGATCTTTTCACGTATTTGTTTGTTTGCAAGTTTTTCCGTCTTAGTTTTGGAGTGCAGATTTTGTGATTTTTGATATGACCAAGTTTAATAAGAACGATATATCCTATGATAAAGAACGAGGTTATTTTGATCAAGCGTTATAGTTTCGTGATTAAAGGATGATAGATCTTGATGAGAAACTATGTTTGAACAATCAGTTTATCAAAGAAAATGTGATGTTGCACTTTAAGGTGTTAGATCTTTAAACTTGTTTGAGGTGAAAACTTGAGAACCTTTGTGTGTCTTGCTCTTGAATCTGTTTTGACAGAAGATAATCTGATTGAATGACCCAAGAAGATGACCTAGTCTCTATGTTTGACTGTTTGAGAAATGGGTTGTTTTTGTTTTCTGATTTTGATGTAGTTTACCAAAAACGCTGACAAATTGACCAAGAACTCTTCTATACTGACCAGAAACGCTGACAAACTTACTAGAAACACTTCTATATTGACCAAAAATGCTGCTATACTGACCAAAAATGCTGACAAATAGACCAGAAACGCTGAGAAATAGACCAGAAACGCTGAGAAACAGACCAAAAACATTGACTGACAGACCAGAAACGCTGACAAAATGACTAGGAACTCTGTTCTGCAATACAATGAATCTAAAGTTCAAATAATGATGTGTAGACTTAGCAAATTAAGTGTTAGAACTTAATTTGCAATTTTAATCCAACTTTGTGATTTTCAAACTCAGAGAACTGATATTTAGACCTAAAAAGTACAAACTAGGAGATCTAATACTGTAACATGAGAAATTTGACATTCAACTCATAAGAGTTGTTGATTAGACCAAGGGAGTTGACCTTTAGACCAAGAGAGCTACTGTTTAGACTAAGAACTCTGCTGTTTAGACTAGGAACTCTGCTATTTAGACCAGGAACTCTGTTGTTTAGACTAGGAACTCTATTGTGCTCAACCTTGGAGAGTTAATGTTGAAATATGAGAAAGTTAACATTTACACCAAGAGAGCTGACGTTTGGACTGAAATGTGACTGTTTGGACCGTAGGTGCGACTGTTTGGATTGATAGAGCTAATGTTTGGACCAAAAGAGATAATGTTTGGACTGTGAATGCGACTGTTTGGACTGACAAAGCTAATGTTTGGACCAAAAGAGCTAATGTTTGGATTGTGAATGTGACTGTTTGGACCGTAGGTGCGACTGTTTGGACTGAAAGAGCTAATCTGCTGTGAAACTTGTGAATTTGACAATTTGAAGTTTGAGTTTTCAATGTTTGTTGTATTTCAATGGATGAGATCTTGACTTGACTTACAAACACAGAAATCAGATTGTATTTTTGTCCCAAAGGACACATAAAGTGTATGTTCAAGAAACTTTAAAGAAAGCCCAAGTTTTCAAGGGTTTTGAACAATTGAAAACACATCAATCAGTCTATCCTAAGGAGATTAGATTCATTATTAGTTCTTAGCCCACAACTTGGTACCTTGTCAGCTCACACAACCTTGTCACCCCCTAAAGGGCACCCGTGTTTTTGCCTTTGCGAGAGCTAGTGGAGTCCCATTATGAGCCTAGCAATAAGGTCTCGAAAGGGGAGTTCGCACATACGCTCAAGAGGGACATATGGTGAGTATCTTAAGGAGAGATTCTTCCCCCTCCATGCACTAAGAATTTAATAATGTTCGGAGGTAAACCAGGTAGCTTCTAATTTAATTGGAACTAGTAAGGGATCCGTTCGGCGCGTTAGGGTATAAACTCAATTAAGAGGTCTCCCAGCCTTAAAAACCAAGGTTTGATATACCTGAAGGTACGGAGGAGAGATATTCCTGAGCACTGTCGTTGACTTGATTTTCATCAAATCACATTTATTTTAAAGTGGGTTGGAGTACTTGGCGTTAGCCGTTCCCACTTGGGTCGTTCCCCTCTCACCGACCTTAATGGCTTAGAGTTATTAGCTCCTCAGGAGGGCAGGCCCGCTAAAGATATGCACTATTGAAAGCAAAGGATGAGTCTGGCTTTCTGATCACCTAAGAAAGGTGAGAGCATACTTGCCTATCATCAAAACACATAAGACATGTTTGTTCATTTCCATTGTAATTAGTCTATGTGCCTAATTTATCAAAAATAAGTGCAAAATCATGTGGCTGCAAACAAAGTTAGTATTTTATATTGCATTCTTTGACAGTGAAATAGTTTATGACTCTGGTCTTTCACAACGAAATAAGTACCTGCAAAACCAACAATCTGCAAATTAGGTTTGGGAAAGTGACAGTCCAGAAGCAGAAATGAGGAATGCAACATACAATATTCACAAAATCAATAAAAAACTGAAAACGCCATCAAATTGGCCAAGAACACCATCATATGTGCCAAGAATGCTACCAAATGGACCCAATACGCTACTCTGCACACCGAAAACGCTGCTCTGCACACCAGAAACGTTGTTCTGCACACCAGAAACGTTGTTCTGCACACCATAAATGTTGTCAAACAGACTGAAAACGTTGACAAATGTGCCAAAAATGCCACAATACTTACCAAAAATGCTAAAGTACAGACTGAAAGCGTTAAAGCATAGAAAAACATAAAAATAGAGTTGAGGAATCTTCCATAAATGCCATTTGAGGTGTCAGAATGCTACAAAAGAGGCCAAGAATGCGATTCGGGAGCCCAAGAGAGCTAAACTGCACTCCAAAAGAGCTAATCACCCTGTCAATGAAATTTCCTGCAAGCAAACTTGTTAATGATCAAAGGGGCTAGGCCCCACAGTGGGCGCTAATTAATGTGATGCTAAAAAAGTGGTATATAGAAGGCATACACATATAATGAGACAATAAAATGTAATTGAAAAACTTAATTAAAAACTAGATTAGAAATGCAAACCATAAGCCTTCCTTGAAATGTCCCATTCTCCTCTATTCTTGAGGACCTTGAAGGTGTTGGATTGATGGGCTCTCAGTGGAGCAATGAACTCCAAAGTGGCAACTCAAGAGTTGAGTAGCTATTTGATCATGATTGACTATGAAGATGATATGAAATGCATGATTTAAGAAACTAGATTAACATGCTATGATTAATCCAAAAGCTAATTGCTAGATAATTGAAATGAAAATTGCCTATAGTAATGATGCTAAAGCTATGAATGCAAGGGATCCTTATTGCTCCAAAATGGGGGATATTTATAAGAATTCCAAGGCCAAAGCTGAGGTGGCAGGAATCAACACCAGATCTGATCTGAAGATATCAAGGGCCAAGATTGAGGAAGTTGGAAAAGAGGTTAGAGGAAGGGACACTTGTCATCTTTGTGGTGACAAGTGTCAAGGAGCCTTGCTCATGAGAGGGCAAGTGTCCATGGGAGGAGACATGTGGCAAAAGTGCCATGTGTCTCAAGGAGGGAATATCCACACTGTGAGAGGTTAGGATAAGGAGGTTAAAATGTGCAAGATAGGATAGGGTTAGTTAGACCCAAGATTAGGTGGAATGGGCTAGGTTAGGTGGTTAAAAGTTAGGAGCCATGTGCTCATTTGAATTTAAAAATTCAAATAATTGAAAAATGATAATTAATCTCAGCAAACTTGAGTTTGTTAATCTTAATTAGGGATTAGAAGAATTGATTTATATGGGGGGACATTAATTAATTTAGAATTAATTAATCAAAGGGGGATATGAAATGAACTATATAAATAAATCATGTACTAGTAGATGAATAGAGAAATGAATTAAATTGCTTGTGAATTCAATTAATTGGGAAGGGGAATTAATCAAATAACTGCGTATTTAATTAACTATCTTTAGACCATTTTTAGGTGTATACACCAGGTATCATATTAGGTGCTAACATGTATAATACAAGAAGTTATTTTTAGCTGTTTAAGTTAATTGGCGGTGATTGATTATGATCTAATTTGCTTAGTGATGAGTTATTATCCATATATCTATATATTCTCTTTTATATAAATCAATGCATCAAAGCTTCTCACTCATAAACCCTTTGAATTATATATTCTTTTTGAAATATATTTATTTTATTTATCTTCATTAATCTATTTCCCTTTTTCTATTATTATTAGTTGGACACTCGGGTGGGAATATTAATGTAATCAATGTATTTAATTTCTTTTATTATTTTAGTCAATGATAATTACAAATTGAAAAATTTGAGCTACAATCCTGTTAGGGTTTCAAGCAAATCCGAAGCAAATATGAACTAACAATTATATGCAGATTTAAATACAAAAGATAAAGAAATAAAACAAGACACAGATAACACAGAGATTTAACATGGTTCACCCAGAATGGGTTACGTCCACCATATAAAGTCGTCCAATCTTTCTTATTATCCAGCAAAAATAGTACATCAACCTTACAATGCCTTAAGCATCCCAGTTGCTTATAACATGCGTTTTTAGGGCAAAAACAAAGTCGGCCTTTTTAGGGTTTTATTACAATGTTGATTTTTATCAAAAAAAAAAAACCCCCAATTTTTTTTTTCTCGGGGGCTCCCACCCCTGAACCCCCACTTTTCTCGGGGGTTGTCGCCCCCGAATCCCTGCCCGGGGCTCGGCCCGGTCTCGGACCTCGATAAGGATACGTGCTGAGTGTACAATACTTTGCTGATCAGTAGCCACATTTCAACAATCTCCCACTTGGAGACTGATCAGGCTCCACACTGAACAATCTCCCACTTGGAGACTAATACTACATGACACCACTGTACATGCAACATCTGCTGGATAAAACATTAGGACTCGACTGGTATAAATTCCACAATTATCAATCAAGAAGACCAACAGAAACTGGTGAATAAATCAGCTTCTCCTGTGGAACTGCCTTCGTGAACATATCGGCAGGATTCTCACTTGTGTGAATCTTCTCAAGCCGTAACTGGCCCTCCTCCAAAACAACCCGGATGAAGTGGTACCTGAGCTGAATGTGCTTTGTCCTTGAATGAAAAGTAGAGTTCTTCGCAAGATGAATGACACTTTGGCTATCAGTATACAATGGCCGATCCTCCTGTGTCTGACCCAATTCCTCCATAAAACATTGTAACCAAATCATCTCCTTGCTGGCTTCTGTAGCAGCAACATACTCAGCTTCAGTGGTTGAAAGTGCAACAACCTTTTGCAGCCTAGAAATCCAACTGACTGCAGTTCCCCCTATAGTAAAAACATACCCTATAGTGCTCCTCCGTGAATCACTATCACCTGCCAGATCAGAGTCAACAAATCCACTCAGAGCAACATTAGATCCTTTGAAACATAATGTCTTCGTAGTGGTTCCTTTCAAATACCAAAGGATCCATTTCACAGCATTCCAATGTTCCATACCCGGATTACTCATAAACCTGCTCACAACTCCCACTGCATGTGCAATATCTGGCCTTGTACATACCATTGCATACATCAGACTGCCAACAACTGATGAATACGGGATGTTAGACATTTTCTTTACTTCTTCCTGTGCCTTTGGGTACATCTCCTTAGTCAATTTGAAATGACTAGCCAAAGGTGTACTAACTGCTTTTGCATCCTGCATGTTAAATCTTTTCAACACCTTCTTTATATATTCACTTTGGGACAAATTCAAGGTTCTATTTTTTCTGTCCCGTGTAATCCTCATACTCATAATTTGCTTAGCTGCACCCAAATCCTTCATCGCAAATGACTTGGCTAATTTCTGTTTAAGATCATTTATGTGTTCTATGTTAGAACCAGCAACAAGCATGTCATCAACACAACGCAACAGGATAATATAACTGTCATTATCCAATCTCTTAAAATATACACAATGATCAGAATGACATCTATGATAACCGTGTTCAGCCATTAAACTATCAAATTTTAAATACCATTATCAGGGTGCTTGCTTTAGGCCATACAAACTTTTCTTCAACCTGCACACCAAGTTCTCCTTACTTTTGACCTCATATCCATGTGGTTGCAACATGTAAATTTCTTCCTCCAAATCTCCATGGAGAAAAATTGTTTTCACATCTAATTGTTCAAGATGTAAATCATCTGCAGCCACAAGACTAAGTACAGTTCTAATTGAAGTTATTTTTACAACTGGAGAAAATAGTTCATCATAATCTATACCCTTTTTCTGTGCAAAACCTTTTACCACAAGTCTGGCCTTATATCTTTTCTGACCTCCTTCCTCCTCCTTCAGCCGATAAACCCATTTGTTAGGCAAGGCTCTTTTTTCTGCAGGTAAAGGGACTAAGTCCCAAGTCTTATTTTTCATCAAGGAGTCCATCTCCTCTTTCATGCCTAGCTCCCATTGTTGTTTGGCATCCACCTGCATTGCTTCTTCATATTCTTTTGGTTCACCAAAATCAGTTAATAATATAGAATACAAAGAAGGAGAAAATCTTTCAGGGGGTCTACTTGATCGTAGAACGTCTAACACTTACAGGAGTTTGTGGGACATTCTATTGTTGCTGAGCATCAGGTACCCGTGGCATTTCATTTTCAGGAATCTCATCCAACACCACATATTCTTGCTTGTCCTATTCATGCTTCTTTTCCTGCATTTGTTCTTTATACATAACCTTCTAATTGAATATAACATCTCTACTTCTAGTTATTTTCTTATTTTCAAAATCCCATAACCGATAGCCATATTCATCTATCCCATATCCAATGAAGGTACATTTCTGAGATTTAGAATCAAGCTTGGTTTTGTTTTCTTTATCAACATGGACAAAAGCTTCACAACCATAAGTTTTCAGAAAAAAATAATTTACCTTTTTACCAGTCCATGCCTCCTCTAGAATACCACCATCCAAAGGGGTTGAAGGTCATCTATTTATCAAATAGACAACAGCATGTACAACATTTGCCCAAAAATGTAAGGGCAATCCAGCATGCAATCTCATGCTCCTCGCGCGTTCCATGATAGTCCTATTCATTCTCTCTGACACGCCATTTTCTTGTGGAGTTCCTGGAACTGTCTTCTGCTTTCTAATCCCATTTAAGGAGCAGTAATCTTCAAATGCTTTGCTGCAATACTCACCTCCATTATCCAATCTGAGACACTTCAACTTTTTTCCTGTCTCATTCTCAACCAAAGCTTTCCATTTCTTAAAAGTTTCAAAAACATCTGACTTTTGTTTTAGGAAATATACCCATGTTTTTCTGGTTGAGTCATCAATAAAAATAACATAATAACAAGAGCCACCAAAAGATGATACCTGAGCCGGTCGCCACACATCTAAATGCACAAGCTCTAACTTCTCACTCTTCTTCTCTTTCCCAACCTTGAGAAATCTGACTCTTTTCTGTTTGCCATAAACACAGTTTTCATAGAACTCTAAATCAATCTTCTTTAGTCTTGACAATAGATTTTTGGAGTTAAGGATTCTCATTCCTTTCTCACTCATGTGCCCAAGCCTATGGTGCCACATTATCGAATCTGTTCTTGCAACATCTATTGTTGTTGTCCCTGCAATAACTTTATCTGTAGCAGCTAAGGTAGAGTAAGTGTTACCAGTACACAGATATAATGTGCCTATCTTCGCACCTTTAGCTACTACTAATGATCCTTTACTGACCTTCCAGATACTGTCTGAGAAGGTAACTATGCAACCTTCACTACCTAGTTGCCCTGTAGAAATTAAATTTCTTCTTAAGTTACCTCCTGCAGAAACCAGTCATTTCCATTCTGCAACTTGATCTTTATCTTTCCTTTTCCAACAATTTGACAGGGCTCATCATCACCCAAATATACCTGTCCAAAATCACCTTGAACATAATCTAGAAAATATTTTCTATGGGGTGTAGCATGAAATGAAGCCCCAGAATCTATTACCCAGAAATCATTAACATTATCCAAACATAAGATTAAAGCATCTTGTAAAGTATTACTTGCAATATTAGCTTCCTTACTGTCATTTTCATTTTTGTCTTCTTCTTTGTTTTTTCGAGACCAACAGTGTTTCTTTAGATGACCAGGCTTTTCGCAGTACTAGCAATCTTTCTTTCCTCTAGATTGAGAGCGTCCTTTCTTTGACTTCCCTTGTGACTTCTCATTCCAAGGGCCTTTTCCTCTTTCCTTTGATCTTCCTCTGTTCTCCACATTCAAAACACTACTTGATGATGTTGGAGTCTCACCTGTGCTTTTCCTTCACATTTCCTCATTTAGGATAACACTAACAATATCATCAAATACCAAAGTATTTTTATTAGAGACAGAGTTACTTACAGCCATAACCAAGCTATTCCAGCTTTCTGGCAAAGAACATAAAATCAAGAGAGCCCTAACCTCTTCTGCAAAGGTAATTTTTACCGAAGACAATTGACTGGTAATTGTATTAAATTCATTTAAGTGCTCCGCTACAGATCCTCCCTCACTCATTTTCAAATTAAACAAACGCTTCATAAGAAATATCTTATTCGAAGCCGAGGGTTTCTCATACAACTTAGCCAATGTTGCCATCAAATCTACAACCGTTTTTGCTTCTGTTATATTGAGTGCTACAGACGGCGCAAGGCACAATCAAATGGATCCCAGTGCCTTTCTATCTAAAATGTCCCACTCTTCATCTGACATTATGGTTGCTTTCTTTGCCTTTCCTTCTAATGGCCGCCACAAATCCTTTTGATACAGGTAATCCTCCATCTGCATTTTCCATAACTGATAATTCTGGCTGTTAAACTTTTCGACCTTGAGTTTGGAATCCTCCATTGCTCCCACTCAAATCTGAGAGTCCCGCCAATTTACAGAATACCTTGTTCTGATACCAATTGTTAGGGTTTCAAGCAGATCCGAAGCAAATATGAACTAACAATTATATGCAGATTTAAATACAAAAGATAAAGAAATAAAACATGACACAGATAACACAGAGATTTAACGTGGTTCACCCAGAATGGGTTACATCCACCATACACAGTCGTCCAATCTTTCTTATTATCCAGCAAAAACAGTACATCAACCTTACAATGCCTTAAGCATCCCAACCGCTTATAACATGCGTTTTTTAGGGCAAAAACAAAGTCGGCCTTTTTAGGGTTTTTTTTTCTCGGGGGCTCCCGCCCCCGAACCCCCGCTTTTCTTGGGGGCTACCGCCCCCAAACCCCTGCCCGAGGCCCGACCCTGGACCCCAGCAAGGATACGTGCTGAGTGTACAATACTTTGCTGATCAGTCGCCACATTTCAACAAATCCTACAATTTCCATTTTATTTTCTATTTTAAATAATTGTTTATCTTTCTTCCTATTGAATCATGTTGAAAAACTCAATGTAAAAATCATTTTTTTCTTTTCTTTTGATAAATTATATGTTAACTACATTTAATTCATTAATAAAATTTCAAATCTATTAATGACTTGAAGGACTATCAAATATATCATACTAATCAATTTCTCTTATAAAATGACATAATAAATTAAAATGGAAATAAATTTTTACCTTGACAAAATTATATTATTGACTTAAAAGAAACTTTACTTATAGACCATAAATTTTTTTTTTTGTAAGGGTTGGTCCTATGGTTTCCTCATGTAACAGCATAACGAAATTTTGTGTGGAGATATAAAATATTATTTGTCTGATACACAAAAATTAAACGTCCCCCATGCGGGGGAGAAGCTCAGAAATCATGTAGGGGCAAGGAAGATTGGGTCTTTGACCTTGTCCTACCCACACAAGGCAGGAAAGTGCAGAGAAAATGATGGGATGAGAGTTGTAAGGGAGTTATATAATGTTTGGTAAACCAGTGGCGATCTTCGTTATTAACGTAGACTCTAGAGCAGGCATGTTCCCGCTTGTAAAATGGAACTCATCTTATTATTCCTGCTGTTTTCCTCTGTGAAATTAATTGATTCAATGCCACAGGAAGTGAGAATCGGAGGCTTCCTCGATTTGGAAAGCTATCAAGGCAAGCAATGTAACGTGGCCATACAATTGGCCATGCAAGATGCGAATGACCACCACACCCTTCTTAATGCTACCCGTCTTCAGTTTTTGAATGGTCAGATAGGAAGCAGCGCTCTCATAAATGCAGGGAATGGTAAAAATTCATTTCCTTCCTTTTTCTTTGGTTTTCTTTTTTCTGTCTCACACAGTTTTAATTTTTGCTGCGGAAATTAATTGCAATTGCTTGTTCAGTGATGAAACTGTTGACAGCAAATGTGGTGTCTGTGGTGGCACCCATGACAGCATATGTTTCCAACTTTATATCCTTGGCAACTGATTCTTCCCAAGTGCCGCTCCTTACATTTGCAGGCAATGATGCATCCATGTCCATGAAACATTCTGCATATTCTATTCAGATGATTGGCAGTGACGTAGTGCAAATGAAGGCAGTAGCTTCTCTAATTCGCAAGTTTTACTGGAGAGAAATAGTGGTTATATTTCAGGACGATGAATTGGGTGTGGGGGGCATTCTGGCTTTGAACAATGCACTCCAAACCTTTCCTGCCAGTTCCAGGATAGTTCAAAAGTTTCCAGTGTCTGACCAGTATTTCAATAGCTCTTCTTGGAAAGCAATTCTGAAGAGTATAGACAAGAACAAAACTAGGAGCCGTGTATTTCTTGTTCATACTAGTTATGGATTGGCCAAGAAAATCTTTTTGGAGGCAAAACATTCGGGCATCATGCAGCAGCAGGGCTGTGTATGGATTGTAACAGAATGGGTTGCGAATTATTTGGACGTTGTAAATGACAAGAGTATGGATTCAATGAAAGGAGTCATTGGGGTTCGCAGACGCATCCCAAGCTCTCCACGCCTTCAGAGTATCAACACCAGATGGAATGATAACTTCACAAGAATGTATCCACATGTAACTCACTCGGACAATATAGGTATAATTGGAGCCTACGCCTATGATTCTATCTGGGTAATTGCTAGAGCGATTGATGCTCTGTTCCGAGTCAACAACCGTACTGAATTGGAATTTAAGTCTTCAACGGATGCCCATATATTTCAGGAAGGAAACGCCATGTTTAAGATAGCAGCAGAGAACAGTTTCAAGGGAATTAGTGGTCAAATAGCATTCACAGAAAATGGGCTTCTTGAGGTTGATTCATATGACATCATCAATATAATCAACAGGGAAATCAGAGTTGTAGGATCATGGAGTAAGGAAGGCTTGAATTTGATAAGGGAAGGACTGGAGATCACATGGCCAAATGGATCTTCAATACCACCCTCTGGTTACAGAAAGTTTCTAGTGGGAGTCCCTCCACATGTTGTGTTCGCTGAATTTGTTAACATAACTGACGATAACAAGAACTTTTCAGGGTTCTGCATAGATGTATTTCTGCGTGCTTTGGAAAAGCTTCCTTATCATTTAGATTATGAATTTCAGCTTTCTGAGGAGTGCGACGAAAATCCAAACTATAATGACCTGGTTGACCAGGTTGCAAATAAGGTACCCTAACATTTCTATCTTGGTTTGGTTTCTTCTTTCTTTTACTTAGAAACTTGTTGACAGATGCATCTTCTATTAAATCCAAGGAAAGGAGTCATCAATACTGACTGACCTCCTACTCATGGCAGCTTAGTCAAATGATGACTTATGATTTAGATGCATGCTCCTTTGAAATGTTTTAATCCGTATATAAAAGCAGAGATGCCAGTATATCCATATAGTCCAGTTGTTTCTATCAAAATTAAATAACTTTTTGGGAGATAGCTTCCTAGAAAGACTGTCACAGCTAACATACGTGGCTCTGAGCCAAGGGGCATCGACTCAACATCTTTGTTGATGCTCAAGGATTTACCCAGCATGGGTAGGATTGATAGCTCTGATTTTTCAGTCCAGTACACATCATTGTTATGGATATTTAATATAAACAGCTTCAGTGAACATTAGGGTTATGCCTTTTACATGGCCTGTAATTAGTTGACTCGAAACATTTACAGAATCATTTAGTTGTGGACATTTTTAATAGAGCATTTTTTATAATCAACAATTTCTTTAATGAAATTCGAATAGCTTATTGCAGTGAAGAAAAGATCGTGTCATGTTTTTTTCATATTGTTTTAACACTAGTTCACTTCTATTCAGTTTTTTTCTGTTGTTGCATTTTTTCATCAGAGATGGAGACCTTTCAAGCATTGTACTATTGTTTTGTCCAGTGCCGTAGAATAAGTTGTCCCGTTCTTGCATTATTTCAAGGTCTGTGATAGATTGTTCAAAATATCTTTCAAATTTTAGGAATGATCGAAAGTTTTTAAAGAGTCTTTTTCTTCGGGCCTCAAATCTGTTGAAAAAGGCTGATTTAGGTTGATTTGCAATCTGATTAAGGGGCATTATTGAGTATATGTTTTACCCTTGGGCACTATTTCCAACAAAATTACCTTTGCTTAATTATTAGTTTGAGGTCTGTGGTTTTCTGTGTTTGAAATCCTGTGATAAAAAATAAAAGTACTTGTTTGGAGTAGTTTTCTGCCTAAGATCTGTACATATTTTGATCTAGATGGTCCTGATTAGGTGTTAATTATAATGGCTATAAAAATTTGGTTCCACTGTCTACTATGCTGAAAGCGTTAGCTGTCAGTCTAGTATTTGTATAAATATACTTCAACTTTAACATCGGTACATCTGAAAATAACTTCAATTGCTTTGTGAACATTATTTACTTAGAAAATTTTTGACGATTTATAATATTATTTTTTTCATGTATGCTAAAATCTTATGTTTTCTAATCCATATCAGAATAATATGCTGCTTATAACATTAGGACTTTAGAAGGAATATACGAACCTTGAACACATCGAATACTTATTAATATGCTTGCTGGTGGCCAGACATTTGATGCGGTTGTAGCTGATATAACAATACTCACAAACCGCACTGCAAAGGTAGATTTTACACAGCCATACACTGATACAGGGCTGGTAATCATGGTGCCTATGAAGAAGACACCATCTTCTGCGTGGCCCTTTCTACAACCTTTCACAAGATCCATGTGGTTGACTGCAGCAGCATTTATTCTTCTTACTGCTTTTCTTCTTTGGCTATTGGAAAGGGATGAGAATGATGCTTTCACAGGAAAGCCTGCCAAGCAAATGGAAGTCTCTCTCTGGTAAATGCTTCTTATACTCGAAAACTCTTAAATATATTACTTCAATTTTAGGGATTATATGTCATAGAAAAACATATAATGAAAACTGATACGCACCAAGAAACCAAGCAAGAACACAGTATACTTAAGGGAGAGAAATAGTTCTTGTCTATATTAATGAAATAGCAGTGGTTACTCTATAGGAAATCAACAATATAAACTTTTAATCCCAAACCCTAAACATACTTAAGCGAAAATTAAGTCATGTTTATATTATCTGATGAAATGAAATAAAGTCATAAATTGACTTTATTACTAAGCCTATCGCTTAAGACTAATATGTCCGGTGCAACTTTCTATTACATGACTCGAGAAAGAGATTTAACCCTCTCATCTTTAAACATCAACTTGACCTTTCCTTGGTGAATGTTTTTCTGAGACATATTGTCTCCCAAAAATACTTCACCTCCATTGCAGCTTTCATATTCTAAGAACGACTCCTTGTCAAGAATCATATGAAATAAAGCTTTTGAACCAGCCAACCTTGCATCATTACATGCATGTGTATTCAAAGATGTCAAGAACACTTCTGTAGGTTCTTCATCATTGGAGAAATTCGTATTCGGTGGAGAAGGATGATTGGATCCATTATTAGTCTTCTTAAGTCTGTACCGCTTCTTGAAATGGACTAGTTTTCCCCTAGTTCTTGTCATGAAGAGTATCAAGCTATGAATCTTGAAGGAGGCTCCAACACCAACAAAGGAAAGAAAGGTTGAAGTTCAAAGAAAGACGATGATGATAGATACCAATTGTTGATGTTCAAATCTACACTTGAATGCAAGCCCACATGCAAACTTGCATCATCATGGGAAGTTCCATAGGTGTGGGACTTGCACCTTTGAAATAACTTCCAAGATTAAGAATCCAATTCTTCATAGGATTGTTTGTTGGTATAAAAGGGTTGTTTTACCTAGCTAATTCATCAGTATCACCTTGGTCCTCTTCACACATGTTACTTAAGTTTTACTTAGGGTACACATAGGATAGTTATCACTTTAAGTGGATATTTATCACTTTATGTCTCAAGCCATAAGATTAAGACACATGTCATAATTTTATGCAATCCTATGTTCACCTAGGCCTATATAAACGAGGGGTCCCCTTTGTAATTCATTCAAGTTGTTTTTAACCTATGATTTGCATCCTTTGATATAATAGCATTATTCTTTCATAGCTGATCTCTCTTGTGCTTTCATGAAGTTCCTTGATCTTGGATGGCTACAGTCTTCAGCCAAATCTTGCATGGTATAGAGTATTCTATACCAACTCTTACATTTTCAATGAATTTACTTCTTGTTGGGTAGGTGTCATAACCCCATATTTTTGTAAATTATAAAAAAAAAAACATTCATACTATTGAAAATGAAACATTTATACTATTGAAAATAATTCCTTATTTTATATTAATATAATAATAATGTTTAATTACTTCTCGTTTTAACTTCACCATAAAATGTTGATTAATTAATAAATAATTATTGATGCATATAAATTGTCGCTAAATAAATATAAATATATTATAAAACATTTAAATACATTATAAAACAAATGAATACCTTTTTACCTTGCGATAATATTAATGTTAATGAAACTCATGCAAAGTGTGTTTGGTTCGATACCTAAATTAAATAAACCATAGACGTTAACATTGCTGTGCATAAGGAGAAGTCTTCGGGCGAAACGGTGCCTTGTTTTAAAAAACGCCGAAAGACGTAGCGGGTGGAACCAGGAGCCACGACCCCTGGTCACCCCTCCCGCAAGAGCCACGACCCATGGTCGGGTCCCCGCAAATATGTATTAAGGCAGGACGCTAGCGGGGGCAAGGGGAGGAGAAAGAAGAACGCCGGGAGAGAACACAACGGAGGGTAATTTCGGGCGAAGTAAGAGTGAGCGCAGGAACCACGGGAGTCCAGGTAAGGTCTATCGCTGCTGAGTGTTATTACGTAGCAAAAGAAAATTAAAAATATAAGTTCAGACAGAAAGTATAGATAGTTAAAGTTTAATAATAGTATCAAGTTTCATTAATACATTATATTTTATATAAATGGTGGTTAGATATTAAAAGTTAATATAATTAAAATATATATATATATATATATATATATATATATATATATATATATATATATATATATAATGATTGCACAATATGAATAAATTATCATGGATGAACAAGTTAGCAGATAGTTTAATAAATGAATTGACTAACAAACCACAACTCTTGATTAAGGAAATAACATCATTATGTAATTAAGGGTTAATAGATATAATATGCATTACTGCTAAATTATGAATAATATGAATAAAGCAATTACATATTTAAACCTAGTGGGGTAGATGAGGAATTAGGCAACAGGGATAGCAGGAACTAGGCCTCTGCCAGGTAGCCCACCCACTGCAGTTGACAAAGGGCTTCTGACAGGAGGGCCAAGGGGGTATGTACCGTCCTTGGGCCTGATAAGCGCTACGGGCATCCTAATGTAGCTTATCCCTTTTATCCCACTAGGAATTAAATATGGAGTTGATTTATTGATAACTAATAAACTCAAATGAATTTAGACAAATTATACCCTAGATGAGTTAATCAATCATTAAAAATCATTGTTTACGTGTTTTTCTTAGATTTGCGAAGTTGGGACATTACAATTGGTATCAGAGCCTGATTCTGCCATCCTGTAAGGGTTGTTAATGCAAACTTATCAAAGGAGAACCAGAGGAAGTAGTAACCACATGGGTGAACCATTGGAAAATGAACTTAGAACATTCATGGAAAACAATGATAGAAAAACTCAAGCTCTAATGGAGCAAAATGAAAAAACAAGTTAGGCTTTGCTTCAAGCCTTACAAGATATGAATACCACCATGAACACTCTTAGAAATCATTCCAATGGCAGAGAAGAAAACTCTAACCATTCTGAAAACACTCATAATACATCTTCTAGCTCCAGGATACAAAAACCCAATTTCCTACCTAGAGAGGGAAATAATAGGGAAGAAACAAATAACTCCTCCATGAATAACACAGAAGAAATAGCCATGGCCTATGCTAGATTAGGGCCAGAAGTAAGAGAGATTGTATCTTTTAGGGAGTTTTGTGAAGCAAAGAAAAATGAGACCCCTAGGAGAAAACCATTCAGCAAGGATCTAAAACACAAAGTAAATAAACTATCAATACCTAACTTTGATGGCTCCGGAAAAATATCAGCCCAAGCATGGATACAAAAACTTAATACATACTTAAATCTCAGCCCCATGACAGAAGACGATGCAGTCCAATTTGCCATTTTACACCTAGAAGGTTTAGCCCATGAGTGGTGGTATCATGGCACCCTCACACAAGGTCATGATGGCATAACAACATATGACGAGTTCACTCAGAAACTCATTAAGAGATTTGAGAGGAAACACCCACAAAAAGATTTCAAAGAACTAACCCTCTTAAGACAAAGGGGAACAGTGGAAGAATACATCACTGAATTTCAAAAAATTTCCGTAAGGGTCTCAGGAGTGGATGAGGACAGGCTCACCTATCTTTTTGTGGAGGGACTCAAAGACTCCATTAAAGGATTGATGAGAGCATTAAAACCCCCTACCCTTGACGATGCCATAGATAAAGCCTTGGGCCTAGAAGACACTTCAACTTGGGAGAAACCCTCCAAAACATTCACTAGAAATACACATACTAAAGAATGGCCTAGGAAGGGAAACACCTTTAAAGAAAGGGAAGAGCTTAAGAGAAAGAACGTATGTTACCATTGTCATGAGAAATGGGAATATGGTCACAGTTGCAAAGAAGGAAATGAAAGAGATATGCTTAAGGAAAAAAGACTATGCTTTAAGTGCAAAGAAAAGTGGCAACCAGGTCACATATGTGGGAGGAAGAGCCGAGCCCACAACTTGGAAGCCTTAGCTAGTGATGAAGAAGAAGAACTCAATGAAACCCCAAGCAAAAGAGAAAAAATTACTGAAGATGTGCAAGTATCATTAGCCGCAATTTCCGTAGCTTCAAAACACCATCCATTCAGAATCAAAAGTGCGATAAAAGGGCAGAGAGTAATTGCACTCTTGGATAGCGGGGCTACCCACAACTTTATTGATAAAAGCTTGGTAAAAAGGTTGAAGCTGACAACACAAGAGTTTAAGGGTTTCCAAGTAGCTCTTGCAGACGGATCCACTTCCTCATGTAATAAAAAGATCCCTCAATTAAACATAACATTAGGGAAATACCCTACCAAAGAAGATTTTTATGTGGTAGAGTTAGGAGATTCAGATGTAATCCTAGGAATTCCTTGGATACATTCCTTGGGAAGATTCTACCTCGATCACCCCAAATTGGAGTTATGTTTCACTCAAAATGGACAGGAAGTACTAATCCAAGGGTTGCATGAGGGCACAACCAGAATGGTAACTTCCAAAAAGATGGAAAGGATTTTTAGACGTAGCCAAGGAGAGTGGGCTGCCCAATGCATGGTACTAGACAAAAATTTAAACCAAGGGGAAGCCATTCATGTTGATATTAAACCCATTATTAAAAAACATAAAAAAGTGTTTGAGGACATCCCAAAGGGACTGCCACCCAAGAGAGGATTTGAACACACTATTGAACTTGAAGAAGGTGCAAAACCAGTAATCACCACCCCTTATCGCCATCCAAGGGGGATATAAGGAAGAAATTGAGAAAGCTATCAAAGAGCTTCTAGAAATGGGGCACATTCAACCTAGCTCCAGTCCTTTCGCCTCCTCTGTTGTATTGGTAAAAAAGAAGGATGGGACCATGCGGATGTGCATTGATTATAGAGCACTCAATAAGAAGACTATAAAGAACTGATACCCTATCCCTAGGGTGGACGAACTTATAGATGAATTACATGGAGCAGTATACTTTTCAAAAATAGATTTGAGATCAGGATACCATCAAATAAGATTAAGGAAGGAAGATGTTCCGAAAACAGCTTTTCGATGCCACTATGGCCACTTTGAGTTTTTGGTCCTTCCATTTGGCCTTACAAATGCCCCTGCCACCTTCCAGTCATGCATGAACCACATCTTCAGGGGACAGTTGAGGAAGTTCCTGTTAGTATTTTTTGATGATATATTGATTTACAGCAAAACTTGGGAAGCACACTTGAAGCACATAGATGAAATATTGGGCCTACTTGAACAACATTCTCTTTTTGCCAAAATGTCGAAATGTGAATTTGGGATGGAAGAAATTTTGTATCTTGGTCATAAGATCAGCACCCATGGAGTTAAGGTGGATGAAGAAAAAATTGAAGCCATCAAAAATTGGCCAAGGCCCCGAACCCTCACTCACCTCAGAGGTTTCCTAGGTTTATGCAGTTACTATAGAAGATTTGTTAAAGGATTTTCAAAACTAACTTCCCCCGTAACAAATTTAACTAAGAAGGGAGCGTTCTTATGGTCAGAAGAAGCCCAATCCGCATTTGAAAAACTTAAAGAAGTAATGAGCTCTTGCCCGGTTTTAGCAATTCCGGACTTTTCAGCACCTTTTGAGCTTTATTGTGATGCTTCAGGAGAAGGCATTGGAGCTGTCTTAATGCAAAAGAAACATCCCATAGCTTTTGAAAGCAGGAAACTTAGAGACACAGAAAGAACCTATTCAGTTTATGATAAAGAAATGCTAGCTATTATGCATGCATTAGAGAAGTTCAGACAATACTTGATATGTGGGAAGTTTATAGTTAAAACCGATCATAACAGTTTGAAGTTTTTTCTCAATCAAAAAGATTTGAATGATAGACAACAGAAATGGGTGAGTAAACTTCAGGCATATAATTTCGACATAGAATATATGAAAGGGAAATATAATGTTGTGGCAGATGCTCTTTCAAGGAAACCTTACTTGGGGTCCTTATCAGTCCTATCTATAGATTGGAAGACAGCTCTAAGTACCGAATATGCCAAAGACAAATTCTCTAGCAACATTCTAGAGGGAAAAGAAACAGATGAAAACTATCGAGTAATTGATGACCTCATCCTCTACAAAAACAGAATCTATGTTCCATCAAGGTCAAATATGAAAAAAGACATTATAAGGACTTATCATGACCTCCCTTTAGCAGGTCATCAAGGGTATTATAAAACCTACAAGCAGATCAGAGAAAGATTTTCATGGAAAGGATTAAAGGAAGATGTATTGAAACACACCCAAGAATGCATGGTGTGTCAAAAAAATAAAGAAGAACACACTTTCCCTTCAGGATTACTCCAACCACTACCAATCCCAAATCAAAAGTGGGAGAGTATATCCATGGACTTCATAACAGGACTTCCAAAGGTACAGAATAAAGATTGCATTTTTGTAGTGGTGGATAGATTAACAAAATATGCACATTTTCAGGCCATTCCTTCAAGTTTTGGAGCATCACAAGTGGCTGACGTCTTCTTTAAGGAAATTTTTAAGTTACACGGTTTACCTAAGAATATTGTGAGTGACAGAGATAGACGATTTCTTAGCATATTCTGGCAAGAACTATTCAAACTAGCAGGAACGGAGTTAACACCAAGTACCAGTTATCATCCACAGACCGATGGGCAAACAGAAATCGTAAACAAATGGATAGAAGGTTATTTAAGGAATTATGTTTCAGGTCAGCAGAATGCTTGGGTAAAATGGCTTTATCTTGGAGAGTATTGTTACAACACAACCCATCATATGTCAATTCGAATGAGTCCCTTTAAAGCCCTCTACGGGTATGAAGCAACATCCTTTGGGGATTTCATCCGATCGGAAAGTCATGTACCAGGTGCAAAAGATTTCCTCCAGCAAAACATGGATATCATGAATGCCCTTAAAGATAATCTTCACCAAGCACAAAATCAACAGAAACTATATGCGGACAAAAAAAGAATTGAAAGGTCTTTTGAAGTAGGAGACTTGGTATTTTTAAGACTTCAACCTTATAAGCAATCATCCATTAAAATCAGTGGAGCTGAGAAATTGAAACCACGATTCTATGGTCCTTATAAAATTTTGAAAAGGATAGGTGAAGTGGCCTATGAATTGGAGCTACCAGATCACAGTAAAATACATAATGTGTTTCATGTATCTCGACTAAAGAAGGTGTTGGGTCTACACGTTTCCCCTTGTACCGAGCTACCCCCAATTGATAATGAAGGGAAGTTGATTTTGGAACCTGAGCTCATCCTTGACAAGCGAGAAAGAGAATTAAGAAGGAGGATCATAACAGAGTATTTAGTCAAATGGAAGAACCTTCCTAGGGAAGATGCCACATGGGAGGGAGGTGAGACCATTAATCATCTTAACCCCAGTTTGCTTGAGGACAAGCAAATTTGAGTGGGGAGGGCTGTCATAACCCCATATTTTTGTAAATTATAAAAAAATAAACATTCATACTATTGAAAATGAAACATTTATACTATTGAAAATAATTCCTTATTTTATATTAATATAATAATAATGTTTAATTACTTCTCGTTTTAACTTCACCATAAAATGTTGATTAATTAATAAATAATTATTGATGCATATAAATTGTCGCTAAATAAATATAAATATATTATAAAACATTTAAATACATTATAAAACAAATGAATACCTTTTTACCTTGCGATAATATTAATGTTAATGAAACTCATGCAAAGTGTGTTTGGTTCGATACCTAAATTAAATAAACCATAGACGTTAACATTGCTGTGCATAAGGAGAAGTCTTCGGGCGAAACGACGCCTTGTTTTAAAAAACGCCGAAAGACGTAGCGGGTGGAACCAGGAGCCACGACCCCTGGTCACCCCTCCCGCAAGAGCCACGACCCATGGTCGGGTCCCTGCAAATATGTATTAAGGCAGGATGCTAGTGGGGGCAAGGGGAGGAGAAAGAAGAACGCCGGGAGAGAACACAACGGAGGGTAATTTCGGGCGAAGTAAGAGTGAGCGCAGGAACCACGGGAGTCCAGGTAAGGTCTATGGCCGCTGAGTGTTATTACGTAGCAAAAGAAAATTAAAAATATAAGTTCAGACAGAAAGTATAGATAGTTAAAGTTTAATAATAGTATCAAGTTTCATTAATACATTATATTTTATATAAATGGTGGTTAGATATTAAAAGTTAATATAATTAAAATATATATATATATATATATATATATATATAATGATTGCACAATATGAATAAATTATCATGGATGAACAAGTTAGCAGATAGTTTAATAAATGAATTGACTAACAAACCACAACTCTTGATTAAGGAAATAACATCATTATGTAATTAAGGGTTAATAGATATAATATGCATTACTGCTAAATTATGAATAATATGAATAAAGCAATTACATATTTAAACCTAGTGGGGTAGATGAGGAATTAGGCAACAGGGATAGCAGGAACTAGGCCTCTGCCAGGTAGCCCACCCACTGCAGTTGACAAAGGGCTTCTGACAGGAGGGCCAAGGGGGTATGTACCGTCCTTGGGCCTGATAAGCGCTACGGGCATCCTAATGTAGCTTATCCCTTTTATCCCACTAGGAATTAAATATGGAGTTGATTTATTGATAACTAATAAACTCAAATGAATTTAGACAAATTATACCCTAGATGAGTTAATCAATCATTAAAAATCATTGTTTACGTGTTTTTCTTAGATTTGCGAAGTTGGGACATTACAGTAGGAAAAAGGGAAAAAGGAAACTTGAAATAAATTCTAACTAACAAGGCAAAATGCCGATTATCAAACCCTCTTATTTGCATATTGCTTAATGTGCACAAAAAATGAAATTAGAAAGCTAGATAAACAGAAATGCAATAATGAAAAGCAACAATGGCTTAATCATTAATTTACTAGTAGAAATGGTTAAGTGCACAACTAAACACTACATTTGATTTCATTTACAAAATAGATTAACAAGTTAATGTGAAAAGCTAGGTTGCATAGTCGCAATAATATTATGATTACAAAATGTTGCCATTAAAGGCTCGAGTGCCGAATCCAGCAAAGTTTTGCCAGCCAAGGAATCTCTTTTCTTGAATGCACCAATTACAATATATAGAAGAAATGAGAAAAGAAGAATGGAAGAACAAAAGAAAAATCTAGAAAATAAATCCCCAATTTGATTTCATCTCTTGCATGATGAACACCTCTAAATGATCACTTGAGTCTTCGCCTTGCTTTCTGCTTTCAAACATGTGTTATTTAGATCCAAAATCTTCCTCCTACTTTCTTCTCTTCCGATAAATTGAAGCTTTCTCCTTCCTTTCTGAAGTGTTCTTGACGAACTTGATTCTTTATTAAATAAATCTTTTTTTCTTTATTTGCCCATGATTATTTAAATAAAATTATGCATGCTTTTGATACTCTTCACTTAAAGTTCTTAGGCCCCACATCTCTTTTTGTGCCTTTTTTGTTTTAAATGATTTAAAATGACTTTTTTTTATGCATGGGGAAATCAGAAATGGAATGAGAATTTCATGTTTGGTTCCTGCCAAGCCCACATGCCATATTGGATAGAAAACAACCAGTGGGGCGATTTCTCCAGCCAAGTACATTTGAAAACTCTTGAATGGTGCACCATTGGTTGGAGGGGCTGTTAAGTTGACAAAGGTGACTGATGGCACAACTGTTAGAATAAAGTACAACTGACAATAATAAAACTATATGCCTATTGTTGGATCTAGGAAATAATCCCATGGTTGAGATGTGAAAGGGTTTGAATCCAATTGGTCTGTTCTCATTCTCCATTTTGCACTACATATGAACTTTCTTGTGCTTCATTTTCTCCTTGGTAGCTTTGTGCTTGGCTCATTTGCTTCCTTTATGACTCATGCTTTGCTTTCTTGGTGGTTTTTGTTAAAGTGGGTCAGATTATATATAGGTAACTTTTATTTTATAATATAATACTTATTAACAAAGATGTCAACTGCTGTACGTGCAAGGATATGACTGCTGTATATTATTTCAACAATATTGATTGCTCTTGTTTATCACATTAACCTTGCCTTTGATCCAAGTAGTTGCAGATTACAAAACGTGATACACACAAGTGGTTATCACTTCCACGGCTGTCACCTTTTCCAGATTGTCGATCTGCCATCTGTCTTTTTCTTTTTACGGATAAATACAAGACAAATGTCTAAGGCCGTAAGGCCAATTAGACATTTGGTTCAGCTGACCGATGCTATTTATTTTAACACTCCCTCTTAGCAAGCGAGGATAATTTTATATCCTTCAATAAGTAATAACACCTTACAATAGTTCCATTTATTGTGTGAGAGAAGGATATCACCTCACTGTGATATCAGAAGTTATGGCATATCCACGGATATCATGTCACATGATGTCCACCATAAACCTTTTAATGTAATACCCACCATTATGGCTTGTCCACAGATATCACGTCTCATGATATCCACCATCATGGTATATCTAAAGATATTACTTCATGGCATGTCCACGGATTTCACGTCGCATGAAATCCACCATGAATATCTCTTTATGTAATATCCACCATTATGGCTTATCCATGGATATCACGTCTCATGATATCCACCATTATGGCATATCCATAGATATTACTACTAGAGATATAAACCATTATGACATATCCATAGATATCATGTCCCATGATATCCATCATAATGGTATGATCAATCAATATCGTAAGATCGTTACCTTACGTTAATGATCAGATGTACAAGTGTTCACTATTGAGAGATCGTCACCTCACAATAATGTTCATAGGGGCTCATCAAGCACTGAACCAAAATTGTCATGGAGTCACACACATGACATCCACCATGACCCATATCAGAGGGTGTAGATAAGGGCCTTTTCCTTGAGTCTCTCTCAAAGAGAAATGCAATCACAAGAGTTTACACTTTAAAACATCTTTTGAAAAGAAGAATACATTAGTGAATAGCATACCTTTCCACCATGTCTCTAACATAGTGATACTTGATCTCCACATGCTTTGACCTTTCATGAAATACAAGGTTGGAGTCTGCATCACTCTTGGTGTATTCCAAGCTCACCAAGTATTCATCTATCCAGGAATACCATGCCCTAGAAGTCAGTATAAAGGCCTTCCAGCCTACATAAATGGGACTCCATCTCTTAAATCATAGTCCTTTGACTGATCACTAGAGAAACTATCCTGACATGGTCCACTCCCTCTGAACCAATATAACCAAGATCCTCGGATATCAATAGAAGCACATCCTCTTAGTTGCTCCCTTTGTCACGGAAGCATCCCCTGCTCGCATGGTCCCAATCATGGAAGATATCTTTCTTTAGGAGACTCATCATCTGGTATGATCCTCATACGGTTGGGAGTGCTAGATCCAAAACCACCATGGATCTACTGTCATAAGATCAAGCCCTAGGCGGGAATATGATCATCTTGAGATTTAGAACAAAATCCGCCTTCAGTATGCTCCCTCTCATTGAGAGAGCCCTCTTGTCTCAATCTTGGCTTTGAACCCTAGATGCTATCATTACCAGCACAAGTGCCTCTATGACTTTCACAAGTGAATTGTTGCACCTCTGCAGGTAGATATTTGTTTTATAAAAAAATGGAAATGCAAAATCTTAGAATCTTCACTAAAGTCCTCTGCATATTCCTCCTGAATTTAAATCTCTTCATCACAAATAGAACTTCAAAACTCTATAGCCTAAAAAACAACAGACTGTGATTCTAAAGATGTCCTAAATGTAAGGGACAAATTTCTCATAGTAAATTGAAGAAATTTAAAACACAAGATATCCAAATGCAGTTGTTGTAAGCGAACATCTACTGACAAACTTGTTTCACAAATAACACGCATAATGTAATTACATGAATTAACAAAAACTACATATTAAATTCATTATTCAACCAAAAAAGAAAACTTGTCTCTTTCAAATCAGAATATGAATCCATCTGAATCCTTTTGTGGAGGAGTTTCACCAACATCCGCAATGGAAGCTTGAGGCATAGTCCTAGTTGGACATTGCATTGCATAGTGACCATATTTGTCACGTCTAAAGCAATGGATTTCTGAAATATCCTTCCTTCTTTTGAAAGTAGGAGCACCATTAGATTCCTTATCTTTCTTCCTTTTTGAAATGTCCTTTCTACTTTTCATCTTTGTGGAGTGGGAGGCAAGAACATGAATATCTTCATTTATGGAGCTTTGGCCAATGCCTCTGATAGCCAATCTAGACTCCTCTTGAATGCAATCTTGCTTTAATCGATCAAACTTAGGAGGTTTTGATCTTGCCCTTATCCCTTGAATAAATGCCTCCCATGAGGAGGGGAGACCATTTAGTGACAGCATGGTTAACTCTTTGCTCTCTATTGTGTGACCTATAGTAGAGAGTTGATCTTTTAATTCAGTAATCCTCATGAAGTATGAGGTGATGAATTCGCCTTTTGTCATTTTGACATGATGGAGTTGTTGCTTTAGAGCAAGAGCTCGGCTTGTGTTGTTTATCTCATACATGTTTTCTAATGATTTGAACATGCCATAGGCAGTCTCCATCTTGGAGATAATTGGCACAATATGATCTTTCACTGAGTCAACTAACATCTTCATGGCTTTATTGTTCTTTCTCATCCATTGAGGCTTTTCATCTTCTTCTTCTAGTTCTGGTGTAGCTTTCTTTACGAACTCATCTAATTTGTTTTCTCTTATGCAAGCATGATCCTAAATTTCCAAGATACAAAGTTGGAAGCTCCTTCAAGTCGATCCTCAAATCTAACACCATTCACCATTTTGATGTGTAGAAGGGAGTTGAAGAAATTCGTGAAGATATAGAGCATAATCTCACCTATAAGTCTGATTAGATCTTTTACTTATGCTGGCTCTGATACCATGTTAAAGTGGATCAGATTATATATAGGTAACTTTTATTTTATAATATAATACGTATTAACAAAGATGTCAACCGCTGTACGTGCAAGGATATGACTGCTGTATATTATTTCAACAATATTGATTGCTCTTGTTTATCACATTAACCTTGCCTTTGATCCAAGTAGTTGCAGATTACAAAACGTGATACACACAAGTGGTTATCTCTTCCATGGCTGTCACCTTTTCCAGATTGTTGATCTGCTATCTGTCTTTTTCTTTTTACATATAAGTACAAGACAAATGTCTAAGGCCGTAAGGCCAATTAGACATTTGGTTCAGCCGACCGATGCTGTTTATTCTAACAGTTTTGCTAGAATGTTCGTGCTTTGCCTTTTGTAAAAGCTACTTTCCTCTTTGTGCTTGGTGCTAGAATTCAAATGTGACACTTTGATTGTTATGTTTTGCCAATTAATAGGCTGCATTTAATTATATTACCAGCTGTGCCAACTTTGTCTTTCATGCAATAATTCTTGATCAAACTAATCAAATGACCGACCTTCACAAAGTTAAAATTTTAAAAAGGGAGTGCTTGAAAATGGCACTACAATTCTTGGTGACTTGTGGGGAAAGCATGGCTACATGCATCAAACCTAGATGCAAAGTGCCTTTACTCCAATGGCTATCATAGTAAAAAATACTGAAATGAATAACTTTGAAGAGCAACGTACTACCATTACAACCTAGAAATTTCAAAGCAAACCTCTCTAAAATACCATTGACACTGGAAATTGCCATTGCCAACACTTGGATGGCACTGCAATTGTTCTTTATTGAAAATAAACAAACTGAAAGCTGGAAACTACTGCTACAGATTTCAACTTATTCCTTGACCAATTGAAATGAAACTATTTCATGATCATGAACGGGAATGTGCCCATTTGCAGAAGTTGTAAAGTAACTTGCCTAATGATTTTGCTCCATGCAACCCATTTTGAAAAGAATAGAGATCCCACAAACCGCACAAAGAAATACAGAAAAACTTATACCTCTTTGCTCCTCGATGTTCTTGCATCTTTTCTCTCCATCCACGATGCCAATTATTTTGAGATGCATGTTTCTCTTGATTTGGTGCAAGTCCCACGCTTGTGGAATTTCCCATGTTGATGCAGGTTTGTCTTCAGGTGCAGATTTGAACATCAACACAAGGCATAGGTAGAAAGGACTAAGGCTAGGACAAATCTTCTCCAACACATTGAGATAGAATCATATACGAGGATTTCTTTTAAGCATAAATTTGTTATTTTGGAAGGTCCATCATTCAATACAAGAAGTTTTAATACATTCTAGAAATGAAACATTTTATTTTCAAGGAAAAAGTGCTTTTTGATTTTTTTTTCTCTATCCCAGATGGAGAAGATAAGCATGAAAATCACAACTCTCTATTTTTAGAAAGTCATTTTTTTCTTTTTCAGCAAAAAGTAATAGAGAGCAATGGGAGAAGTTCAATAGTATAGATCTAATCTTCCTTGGATGAAAATGGTTTCAAGAGGCCTTAAAATGATGGAAAACTTGTTGAAGTTGGGTAAGTGTTCAAGATTGGAAAAATGGAGCAATTTTAATGAAAGATTAAAAGTTTCTGTGAAATCCTTTAAAAGCTCATCAAAAAACACTTCAGTGCACATTAATTGTTCATATTTGATGTCACATTTTAAAATCTTTAGTTTTGGCATCCACCAAGGGTAACTCTTGATAATTGCCAACTTTTGTTTTTGGTGTTCAAGGCATAGAATTTCCAATTCAGCATCATTTGAGAAAAATCCTTGATGAGTGCCAATTTGGCACTAAGTGGTCTAAATTCTTAATTTGGCATCCATTAGGGAAAATCCTCAATGAGCGCCAAAATCAAAGTAACTCAATATTGGCATCCACATAAGAAAATCCCTAGTGAGAATCAAACTAGAATGTTTTATGATGCTAGGAACAAGTTATTTAAAAAAAATGGTCGCTTGAGTTTTGTGGGACACCAAATAACATGTATTCCTTGCCAAAATGAAGCGGGAACCTTTAGCAAGTGGGATACCAGAATAATATGTTTTTCACGAATGGAATTTTTTTATTATTTTTGAAACTTCAAAGAAGTTGCAGCTAAAGGCTATAAATGTGTCATTTACACATAAGTTGGAATAGAAGTTGATGCGAGACTTATGCTTTAGAAATTGTCATTCAAGATCAAAGTTTAAATTAAATTTTTTAAGTGTTTGTGTATAGTGAATGAGAAATTGAAGGTTGCTTATGCTGCCAATATTTTCATTAAAAGCTAGAAAACTCCATGTTTGTGATTAAGGATCAAACAGGTTTTGAAGGGACTTGAAATTCTATTTACAAAATGTTGCCATTAGAAAAAAAACAGAGAAAGGGCAGCCAACCAACAACAAAAAACCAAAAGAGACCAAACAACAACAAGATAACTAATTTAGTTTTTTTAAGGCCTCAACAGATTCAACTTCAAGCTGGGATATATTCAAAGCTATTTTCTTGATATCCTGAATGTCCTGGACTAATTGATCAACAACCCTCTTTAGATTGCCACAAGTGCGTTTGCAAGGACCCTTCTCCTCATCAGGCAGCTGTTTTCTTTTGTCAGCAACATCCACCTCCACCACTTGTATCTTGCTTTGGTGCATTTTCTCAAGTTTGTCAGACATGGTATTTATGCTGTCTGCACTACTCTTGACAACCATATGGCTGAGGGAAACCGGAGTGATGAGATTATCATTGTTGTGCTTTACTTTAGACTCTAGACCCTCAATTCTTCCCTCATAATCTAGTTTCAGAGACTCAACATCTTTGATGGCCTTCTACAGAGAAGCAACAAGATTTCTCCCCTCATTTTCATCCCAAGGAGCTTCCGTTTTGTTCTCCTCAATGTTGGTGATAGCATGCAACTTAAGGTGGATATCCTTGATTTCATGAAATATCCACTTATTGGTACTGAAATAATCCACCACCACATTCCTTGCAATGCCCAAAAGATCATTAGGGCTCTCCTGCTCCAGATTAAGAAGGGGGGAATCAACATTCAAGTCTTGAGGTAAAGGGGTTCTTCTCTGTTGGTAGCAGGCATAGAATTCTCAAAATCATTGTGAATAGTCAGGTTAGTATCCTCCTTCCTAGCAGAGACAGGGGAGGCCCTTTTCTTCTTGACAACTTTCTTACCGACTTTAGAAAGCTTACCCTCCCGCACCAAAGAAACAGGTTCAGAATCAACATCAGTGCTCCAACCATTCTCCTTCGAATACAAGCACTCAGACCCCTCATCTTCAAAACCCACGACTTCCTTAGAAGAAGCAGGGAAAACTCTACATTTTGATTTTCAAGGGGAGGGCAAAGACTTGTAGTATTCATATATAAGCAACAGGAGCCCCTCATGTAAAACAGGTTTATTAGGTTTCTAGTTGTGATCCTTTATGTTAGCATTCAACGAGGACAAAAGATAGAAAGGGAAATAAATTCTAATCTTGTGCCTAAAATGGTTAAAAAATGGTGGACACAAATTCTAGTAAAGCGACCATCTAGGGAAAAATATTGCATTAGTACCTTCAATACTATCGCCAAAATCGACTTGATGGAGTCAATGTCATACCCATTATTGGGATTCTTTACTAGCCTTTTCTTTTCCTTACCCTTGGGAAATTTCTTAATGGCCACCTCAGAATGCTTCCTTTCCTTGTAATTTTTGTCGCCATCCATTGATAGATCCGTAACCTGGGCAATGACTTCCTCAGTAATGTTGAAACTTTGATCGAAGAGGGTAATGTAGCCATTTTTCCAGCCCTTAGCAAATAGGGTGGTGACATTAGGGTCAAAGTCATGGAGTCTTTCTAGAAAGGGCGTAACACCCCCCTTGTCCAAAATACTTGCTATAGTCGCATCCTTCTTCACTTCATAGCAATTTATGGGTTCCAGTGCTGTAGTTGGCATAAAACGCATATTGTTATCTTTGATAATTTTGGTTACTCGATAGTGTATTAATTAATTTTATTAAGTGGGTTGTCACTCTCGGGTAGTTATGCGTCGGTTGGTTGACGGTTGTGTACCTCTCGGCAACCATTGGGTTCTTTAAATATGTTGTGTATTGCCAAGGAAAGGAGTATGGTATAGTCGGATCTATTGTAATCCTTGGCCAACCATCTCTGGTCTCTTCTTTGTAATAATTGTATGTGCGAATAAAGATATATTTTACTGCTGTGTCTGGTATGCATTGTCATGTACATTATTATTTCCTGTATTTAATTTATCAGTTGTAGTGGTAAACATTTTGGTGCCGTTGCCTTAAAAGAAATCTGGTCAGCCTTGAGTGATTCATGTCCGTAGACCCCATTAAAGGTGAGAAGAGGCCACAGGGTGGTCGAGACCAAGCGATTAGGTGATCCACCGACCCTCGACCGGATGGAGCACAAAGAGGAGTCGGTGCCTAGAAGTACTTGGAATGTTGGGACGCTGGAGATGGACATGTAGAGGACGCGCGTGCGTGTCTGAGAGTGCAAGGAAAGCACTGGAACGTAGCGGTCGGAATGGTCCACCGGAGTGTTGGGGACACTGAAGGTGGATGTGTAGAGGACGCCCGTGTGGCTCAGAGTGTAGGGAAAGCACCAGAACGTAGTGGTCAAAACAGTCCACCTAGGTCAGGCACATAAGGCGAATCCACATGGTACCTTCCGAGTGAAAACAATGGTGAACACCCAGGAGAAGCAGAAACTGCCAAAGTTCATGGGGGATGGATCAGAGGACCCCATATGACATTGCAAAACATGTATAACCCTTTGGGGGGCAAATGGCCAAGATGACTAGGATTATTGATTGAAGGCATTTCCGGCCGCCCTTCAGGGGATGGTAATTGATTGGTATACTAACCTCGATGCCAGTACAAAACAAGATGGAATAATTTGAAGAAGGCCTTCGAGGAGGAATTCAAACTCTTGAGGGATGATAATGAGATTGTGGCCGAAATCTATAATACCAAGCAAGGGAAAAATGAGAGTGTACGCGCTTACAACCGTAGGCCCAAAGAACTTTGAACAAGATGGAGAACCAGCCAGCTGACGAGTTGAAGAAGAGGTGGTTCACGGAGGGATTGATACCCTCACTACACAAGAAGATGAAAGTAGTGCCTTTGTCCTCGTACGTCAATGCTTACAATCGGGCGATGGACATCGAGAGTGAAAACAAAACCTCCTCCTGAGAGAAGAGGAAGACCGACGATGATGAGAGCCCCGAAGGTAGCAGTGACAAAGAATCCAAAACCGTACGAGCCCTTCGACGGGATATGTTGAGAATGATGAAATAATTGAAGGCTAAGAAAGGAACCAACAAAGAAGGTAATGAACTGTGGTGTACTGAGTGCAAAAGTGAGGGGCACACGAAAGGTAATTGTCCTAGAAATATGTTTTGTGAAATTTGCCAAGTGCTGGGGCATTCAATCAAGGAGCGCCCGTACAATTTGAAGATGAGAAATACAAAAGTACTCTTCACATAGGGAGAGTCCAGCCCATCGAAATCACATAATGTATTGCCAAGTGGTTATGGAAATCAACGAGGGCGAAACCAAATACAGTACAACTCCAGAGGACGTCCTATCATACAATGCTGACAATGTAGTGAATGGGGACACTTTGCGAGAGATTGCAATAACAAGAAAGACAACGCACAATTATTGTGCAAATGATGTGGACCAGGTGACCATGAAGACACCAACTATCCAAAGCAGAAAGGGGTAAATATGCTGGACGTCAAAGAGCAAGACGAGGAGATACTCGCAATCACGAGGTTACAAAGCAAAAAAGAAGTGTACCCCGATCCCCATACGGAGAAGGAAAGACTCTGAGAGGCAAAGGTGGATGTTGAACGGGCGATGGCGGAGGAGCGAAGGGCCTCACATGATGCCGCCAATACTCCATCACGGTCGGAGTTTGAGAAAACTATCATAAAACAAATGTTGCAAGCTACCGTACTAGTATGGGTATTTGACCTTCTGCAGACTATGCCACAATTGAAAATGGCCCTCACAAATGTAGCTGGCAACAATATCATCGGATAGGAATGTCACGAGCCGATGACAAAATTACCTGGCACATCTGCCATGGACCAGCCAGCGACAAAACCATCTGACACATTGGCCGCGAACCCCATGCTGCTCACTATGAGTATTGGCCAGGAGCCAGCTGTAGTAGAAATGGAGATCATGGGACGGAAGCTAACCAATACCATCGTGGACGGTGGCTCTAGAGTAAATGTATTGCCGGAAGAAACATGGAGGGGTCTGGGCAAACCAACTCTCTAGCCACCAACATTTCATCTTGTAGGTTCCTACCAGCATGGTATCAAACCCTTGGGAACACTTATGGCACAAAAAGTTGTTATCGGCACCCAACATTTCTTCCTCGACTTCATCATCATTCCATTGGAGAAAAAGGCCTATGACGCCCTCCTTAGAAGAGGTTGGTTGATCATGGCAAAGGGAAATCATAACTAGAAGAGGAATAGACTCTCCATTGAGAGTGAAGGCATAAATATGTGATTGACTTGAGGAAGCAGGCGGTGAGTGAAGAACTGGCATCCTTCGACTCAGAGTCTGAGGGTGGAGAGTTTGGTATGGACAAAGGGAGGAAAATCATGGAACGCAACGATGAAGGGGTGCTCGAACTGGAAGATTGCTTTGAAAATGAGACGAGTTCCCTGAATGGACTATTCCATTGGCAAATGGAGGACTATGAGGTATTTTCACCAACATGTAATTTCCTTGAAGCTACAACTCTTGGTGAAGAGCAACCCATGGAAGCATGTAAAGTTATCGATGATACATTTGGTAATACGGAGGTGGAGAGTGGAATGAAAAAGCCCATGAAAGAAGAACAAAGGTTGTATGAACAAGGGAGCTTGCATGAAAGGAAATCATACTCGTACGAAGTCAGATTATATGGCAACGTATTGTCAAAAAATATGGAATTGAGAGAAAAAATCAAGCAGAAGGAACCGTACAAGCCACAATGAATTCCATCTTAGCTGTACGACACCAATCGAACACCCTACGAAGATTGCACAGCAAGGAGACCATACAACCCACAAAGATATGCGCAGAACCTAGTCCGTACATTGCATGGGTACGAAGCAGAACGTTGCACAAGCGGAGGCCGTACGTCATATGGGAAAGAGTGTCTCACAGGAGGAAGGACTATAATAGTTCTTACGTCATACGGTACAAGAGTAGATTGTGCGATTGAAGGAGAGAGTTGTCCGTATGCCATTCCAAGCACATCACGCAGACAGGAAGCATCGTATGCGCCTGTAGGGAAAATAGACAAGGTAAATTTGTACGGACCCGTACGAAATCCGGTAGAAGACGACAAGAAGATACTATACACACCCGTACGGGACCAGGGAAGTCACGTGGAAAACAAGAAGGAGAAGCCCTACACATCCATACAGATGCATTTTGGCCAAGAACGAAGGCATCCGTACGGGAAATGGAGGACATTGACAATGATGGTAAATTGCCGTACTAGTTTGTATGGGTGGAAGGTACTTGATCACTGTACAAGTTCGTACAGGAGGAAGAGGAAGACATTGCCTGGAGAGTGGAATTACTGTACGATTCCGAACGGAATCGACAACTTGCTGAAGGGATAATTCGTACTAAAGTCACAAAAGTCCGTATGAAGAGCCTTATAGGAACGACAAACATCAAGAATTCGTTTAGGGCAAATAACGTGGAGGGAAATCCGTATGACCAGGCACAAGAAATACCGTACGACCAAGGATAAATTCTGTACGGACAGGAGTGTATGGGGAGGATAATGTAGTTGGCCTACACTCTTGTCAATAGTCTTTCCAGATATTACTTAATGTTTACTTGTCATCTGGAAGACGACTTTTTCTTTTGGGGGGGATAATGTAGTTGGCATAAAACGCATATTGTTATGTTTGAATAATTTTGGTTACCCGACAGTGTATTAATTAATTGTATTAATTGGGTAGTCGCTCTCAGGTAGTTATGCGTCGGTTGGTTGGCGGTTGTGTACCTCTTGACAACTGTTGGGTTCTTTAAATATGTTGTGTATTGCCAAGGAAAGGAGTATGGTATAGTCGGATCTATTGTAATCCTTGGCCAACCATCTCTGGTCTCTTCTCTGTAATAATTGCATGTGTGAATAAAGATATATTTTAATGTTGTGTTTGGTATGCATTGTCATGTACATTATTATTTCCTGTATTTAATTTATCAGTTGTAGTGGTAAACATTTTGGAGCAGAGGTTTTGAAGATGACAAGAATGACAATGGTGAGGGTTTTGAGGCAAGTGAATCTTGGGAGGATTTCTAGGGCGAGGGGTTGGATGAGGACAGGCTTCTTCTAGACATCTTGTTGGAAGCCAAGCTGCACGAGTTGTTTGCTTGTTGTGTGCCCATTGATCGTAGTGTTTCTTCATCAGGGAACTTTGTGCTTAGCCTAAAAAAGGGTTTCCTATCCTAGGTTTTGAATCCTCTTTTGAGCAAGGATGTTGTTTGTGGAAGGGGCCTTGATTTCGTTGGGCCATTTTATGAGGATGCTTCTCTCCTTGATGCTGGGGTGGGTGTTGTCTCTTTAGAGGGGTACCCTGATGCTTCCCCAATTTCTGCTCACTATGCGTCCGCTAATATGGATGGTGCTTGCGGTAGGAGCCCTATCTTTGATGGGCTGTTTTGTGAGGATGCTTTTCTTCCTATTGCTGGGGTGGGCACTACCTTTTCAGAGGGGCCCTCTATTCCTCCATTGCAGGTTGTTGATGTCTCTCAGGTAGATGGGCTGCTCAAGGATCCTTTGGCTGATCCTAAGATGGACGGTTTTCCCTCTATGGAGGATGGTGTGGCTATTTGGGTTTAGATCCTTGATGTCTTGGTCGACAAGACTTTTGCTTCTATAGAGAATGATCTCATTGGGAGGTTCTTTGGATCTTAGTTGAATGTAGACTTTGTTCGTTGTTGGGCGTTGAAGTGATGGAGTGTTGTTGGTTAGCTGTAGGTGGTTGCTATGCCTAAAGGGTTCTTCCTTTTCTCCTTCCAAAAATTTGAGGAGAGCAGGGATGTTATGTCTAGTGTTCCTTTGTTCTTTGGTAAATCTTTTCTCTTTTTGAGAAGATGGTCGACTAGTTTTGATGCATTCAAGGAAAAATTCAACTGGATCCCTATTTGGGTAGGGCTCCTAGAGCTTCCTCTAGAATACTGGCATGAAGACGTTTTTAAAGGTATTGCTAAAGCTCTTGGCTCTTTTTTAGCCTTAGACAAAGTTACAAAAGGTAGGATATGCTTTATTTTTGCCAGATTTTTTGTTGGAATCGAGTTTGGCTCGATTCTTCCAATGTCTATTAAATTATAATCCAAGTTGGGTGTTTGGGAGCAGATTATGCACTTTGAATTTCCCTCTATGGTGTGCTCTCACTGGCATAGAGTTTGATATTTCTCCTAATAGTGCCAAGTTTTCAAAGATTCCCTCCTTGCTAGTTTTGTAGGGAATGATTTGGACTCGTGGTGTTAGCCTCATTGATAACTCTAAGGGGTCCCCCTAAGGGACAAGCAAGAAGTTGTGGTTCATGATGTGGATGAATCGGTTGAGGCCTTGAGGGGAACCCCCCTCAAGGATAAAATGATTGTTGAATATTTTGTTGAGGCTTTGAGGGGAGTCCCCCTCGAGGATAAAAATGTGGATGAGTCTGATTCTTCAATGTCTCGGAACTCCTTGGTTAGGCTCAGCTTCAAAGCTCCTTCAGACTGTTTGTTGCTGTTCAGCTATGTGAATTTGTTGGGGCCTTTCTTTTTTAAAGCCAGTGTCTTGTGTTCCTGTTCCTTGTTGTTGTAGTCTCTTTGATGGCTCACTTTAGGCTTTCTGGTTGTTTCTATCTAGCTCTGTTATTCCTGTTTTGCTGCATTTTGTAAATAGTTTTGGGTGCCCTTCAAAACCAGTTTTCCCCTTAATCAAAAACAATTAATTGTTTTCATTGTTTTTCTCTAGATCATTGCTATTCCATATGATATTTTCTCTTTTTCAAATCAATTTGCTGATACAATTTCAAGGGATATCTATTTTAATCCTTTGAGAGTATTCTTGACTACATTCTAGCTGTCATAATGGAGAAAATCATGCTCTAACTTCTAAGATAAGAAACAGATAGGTCAAATTTTCTTATTTATTTTATCTTTATCTAAAACTGTAAATAACAAATTATACAATGTTAATATTAATAAGCTTGTTTTCTTTTTAGATTTTAGAGTTGATTAAATCAGGTAGCTACACCTATGAATTTGAAGAGGAGTTTTCCTGATCCACTATTTTGTTTTACATTGTCATGAGAGTGACAAATTAAAACACCACAATATCACATATATCCAATTCAAATCCATCTCCTATCTTATTCTTAGTTTTACTATAACAATATCATAGCTTACGGTGTCTTGATAAGTATGTTATCCTTCTCTATGTTAGGGATTTCTCATTCATTCCTAATTACATAAGATTGTCATACCAAAGTTTCATTTGAGATGAAGAACCTTAAGTTTCTAGTGTATTTTATCTAACTCCAAAAGACATCCTTTGTACATATCTATGTCCAAGGAATCAAGATCACATGTAGTTCTCCCATTATGCTTACATTTTGATTAGCAATGAACTTTTCCACTATTTTTTGATCAATTGTTCATATTAGTACATGTACTTAGAGACAGTCAATTATTGAACGATTGGTCAATGATTTCCAATTCCTATCTTAATAGAGTTAGATAACAGTCTAAGATTTACACATAGTTTTTAGATTAATTCTGACAGGGAAAGCACTCACCGTTTTACGATAGATATGGCAATGAAAATCAGAAGTTGGTCACTCAGGACCTAAAACATGCATTTTCAGACATTTTTTACAAAAACTGTTGTAGATACCTGAACAGTGCAGATCTGATCTATAAATCACGTTCTTGACCTTTTTAGAGAACATAGCTGCTTGATTAATTGCAAAGAATCTATGAATTAAGTATGGCTAATTGGTGAGAATGTTCAACACCTAACTTATAACAAAATATCAAAGACCCAGATTACCAGTTGTAAGATATGATAAAAAAATATTTTCCACAACAGCAACCTGCAAATTATGGTATAAACCTACAAAGTGTGGTAGTGACCTGGTAATGTGTTTTTACAAATTAACTTCCGAAGTTCTTCCATTAGGTTTTCCACTAGACTTCGTTTAGTTGATGGGTTAATCCATAATTTTGTGCTTGAACTCAAACAAACTGGGAATAAGCAAAACATTTTTTCACAAGTGTCTAAAACACAATTCCCAAGTTATGGACAGAAATTGATCATGCACAAGGACTCTAATAGACATGTTGAACATGCAGAAGTACTCTAATAGACCTGTGGAACACTCAGCAAATCAAATTTGACATAGAAACATTCAAGATATAATCAAATCTTAAGTTTGAAATAAAGGTTTAGGGTTTTAACTTTCCTAGGCTTGATCACTCTAGGGTTCAACATATATTGCTGTTTTTTTCTGAGTTTAATTAGCTGAAATAAAGTTACTCTTGTTACCTAATAGTAATACTCGGAACACCCTTGAATTTGATGATTCATCTATTGTCATAGATTTAGATTATCTAGTTTTTCAAATTTGCTTTTTCTTTCAAAATTTTACTAAATCCATACTTTCTTGAATTCTGATTTACTCCAGCCTTATTTTTATTTGGCATGAGATTCCTATTTACAAAATTTGTATAAGATTAAGATCCTAGCTCTCAATGCTTTCCAAAAACTTTGAGAACCTTGTTGAAGACCTTTAAATCCTTCATCTTTTCTAGACTTCCTGAAAATCCAGTTGCAATTGTAAACTTGTGTATCTACCTAAAGCTTCCAATGCTTTCTAATATGAGTCAGATTATATTTTCACACAATTCACTACTTTGCTTCTTCTACAAGGTTTCATCTATCGATAGTCTATCCTTAATTAGTTTTTAGTTAATTCTTCGAATCAAATCTCATCCAATAATAATGTAGGATAATATAATTATTAGTCATTTATTAATCCGCTGCTATCCTTCAATACCCAAAATCAAAGCATTTAATTATAAATAGATTTACTTTATTCATTTATTTATTTTCTTCTGAAAAAAATTGCTTTAATATTATTATTCTCTTCTTCTCCACATTATTTATGAAACCAATCTTCTATTCACAGCATTGTGAGGATTTTGGAATTAAAATTAGAATCCTTTTTTATCTAATAATTATTTCAAATCAATAAATATCCTCTTTAGAAAAATATGATAATTTAAATTAAAATTTCCAAAAAAGTACCTTGGCACATAATTGACAAATTTGTTTGTCCAAATTGTTCCAAATATTTTTAATAATAATTCTTAAATAAAATTTCTAAACATATATTAGATGTTTTATTCTTCTTTTAGAAATATTAAAGTAATTCTTTCATGCATATTTAGGCATGAAATAAAATTACCAATTACCATTATTAACTTATTCTCCTCATAGATTAATAATCAAATAATCCAAGTAATACAATAATGCAAAAATATCAAGTATTGTATGGGGTGGGTAAATTTATTCATTTATAGAAAACATTTGTTTACAAAAGACTTTGTCTAATGCAAAGCCCTTGATTTCCCCCAATGTTTATTCGCAGTGTTTTCAACTGAGGTATTTAAAAGTATTGAATCAAAGAGACAAAGTTGAATGGTGCTTCATGCCTTTCTATAATGTTTTGCATTGTCACCTGGAACCATTCCCCAAGGAATTAATCTAGTCACAACAATCCATTGATCACAATTCACAAGGAGATCCTTCATCTTGGGCTTCCAAAGCTTAACATTATAACTGTTGCGCTTCTTAATCTCCATACTAGAAGTGCTTTCCATGTCTTGCACTTGAAACTTAGATCCACCTACTCACAATTCCCACTCAAATAAATATTATGATGAGCCAAAAATGCCCTCCCTCTCATGGATCTAAATAAGCACAAAACCTAGGTACCAAATAAAAGGAAATATAATTGATAATTCAAACAAGAGGATTTATGCTAAATTTGTTCAAATCCTGTAAAATTCCCGATTAAGATGGATTGTATCAGAAGTAATTGCCCAATGTTCATAGGAAGTGTAATGTACCCTTCCTGATTGCTATGACTGTAACAGATGTAATTGCCCAGTTTACACAGGAAGTGTAACGTAGACTTGCTGGTTGTCCATGAGTTTAATATTGTCACACATCGTAATCTTCAGGGTTGTCTATGAGTTTAATATTAACACACATGTGAACCCACTGCAGAATTTCTTACCGACTTGGATGTAAAAAAAAAAATATTCATAACTTAACCAGTGCTTTTTCTATAAACAGAATGCTTGTTTCACATAGCATTAATTAATCATTATACAACAGAGTGTTATTGGTGCACCTTAATTTGAAGTGTCGAAGACTGCACATTGATTCGATGTAGATTGCCCCTCTATCTGCTGCTAAGACCCCAGATTATATGTTGTATGTGCTACTGTGCTACAGGCAATGGTTCCTCAGTCCGTGGTTGCTCCGTAATACATTCTGACGTGTTCACCTTTCCGCGTAATGATTGTGACCAAGTATTTCATTTGACCGTGTGGAATGCCTCCCGCGTGCAGATGGAAATACCCATGAATCTCCCACTATTGGTTTGCACGAAGCCGCATAGACACCATAGGGTATTTGGTTCGGAATTGTAGAAGACGCAGAAAACCAATGCTGTGTTGTCTCCCGTGGCCTGGAGGTGATAATATATGCCGTGGTTTGTTAGTAAGCCACCATGTACTTCAAGCATAAGCCAGAACGCATTGTGAATTCACTCAGAAAAATAACCAATGAATGTTGCTCCCTATTCATAGACCAATAGGCCAGCCTGAAAACTGACGAAAGGTTCCAGATCACTGGAATGTGTGTTGTCACACGCAGTCCCAGTTCTATTCCTTCCTGAATTGCTTTAATCAAATCTCCTCCCCCTCTTCGGGTGTCACCCCTCCTTTTATTGTTATCAATTAGTTGAGAATCCCGTAATAGTTAGAGATAATTACGGTTGTAGCAAATACATGAAAATATTAATTATATTTTATAAATGAATGGGGAAATTTATAAAATAATTAATATATTCTATACTTTCATTATTCATATATTAGGGGGACATGACAAATCCACAATAAATAGAATAGAGCAAAGCATTCACACATGAAACAACAAATATGCCTTGGCAAAACTTTGAAGAAAAAGTGTGGTCGGCAGTTTATGTCAAGTTGTTTATGAATAAATTTTGATTAGTCAAAGTGTTAAGTGTGTAGTAATTATTCAACTATGTTATGTAATGGTGTTTATTTGTTGCCGATGAGTACTTGTTACTTGACAATTCCTAGAGGTTGGTAATCTTAACCAACTGTGGGCTACTATTTATGTACTCATTTTGCATGTGTCAAAAACTTGTTACTATTGTCATGTACACATTGCATATTAGAATAAATGATCTATCCTTTGAAACTATATTGTACTTCGTATTCTATGTTCCGATATGCCATGTTCTATAAGTTACTTTCGTTTACTCTATATGTAAGTAGCATTACCCTACCTAAGTAAACATTTGGTGCCGTTGCTGATATGAAGCTTGGAAATATAAGTCACAGACACGTAGTATGGTGAGAGGCAGTATGGCAATGTAATGGGTTGATCGATACAAGAACTAGAAGTATCCAAAATAGAAGAAAAGGAAAACATGGTAGAGGATGAATTGGTGCAAGACTTGGTGTACTTGTGGGAAGTATCTGTCAAATTGTACATTCAAAGGAAGGCTCTCTAGCGAGAGAGAGCGTTATTTGAGATACCTTGACAATGAATAACGAAGCTGACCACCTTCTTCGGGTACTACCAAGGTTGTTGGCACGAAACTTCATTGCCCTTCATGACCTTTGAGAAGAAAGGGACTAAGAGCAATGAAGGCAGTAGATATTGCAACAATATGAAGAAAAGAACCAGAGGGAGGAAGAAGAGCGTGACACAAGTATACATCGTACCTCTGACAATTAATGCCCCTGCGACCAAACAAGGGTAGAACACGTACTGCAAGCAGTTGAGGAGAAGGAGAGGGATCGTTGAGAAGATCTCTTTGGCTTAAAGAGAAAAGTGAACGATGATAGAGGTTGCGGAGAATCATCGAGGAATTGCAAAGTCCAGCAAGAAGTAGAAGTGTCAGCCGAAGCCAAAGGCATAGTCGGTAGAGATAAACCATCTGGCAAAGAAGGCACAACACATTGTACGTGGGAGGATATTGCCAAACACCTACCACTCCCCAACGAAGTAAAGGAAGAACTAGCCAACCAAGCAAACAACCAGTCTGTACAGTCATTATTGGATGAAGAGGACAAAGAAAACTTCGGGACTGAGTTTACAAAGAGTAACTGGCCCACATAGTTTGCACAGGACGAAGAAGACAAAGGAGGGAACCATGAGAACGAGGTTATCAAAAATCTTGAGAATAATTTGCATCGCATAGAGAACCTATCCGTATCAGAAGAACAAAGAATAGGGGGAGTTGAGTGGAAGACCCCGAGGAGGAGAGAGTCTAGAGACAAGGAGGAAGCTAACCAAGGTGCAAGGGACACTAAAGGTGGATGTATAGAGGGCTCACACATGGTCATGAGTGTAAGTGTAGCACTGAAATGTCGAGAGCAGAATAGTCCAATCAAGTCCTAGGCACATGGTACATACCGACCGAGAATGATGGTGACTCCCTTGACGAGTCCAAATATTGATAGGCAAAAGCTCCCTAAGTTCATGGGAATGGATTAGAGGACCCCGTAAGGCAGTGTAAGACATGAAACCATTTGGTTGGCAAGTGATCAGATTGACAAAGATTATTTGTTAAGGGTGTTTCCCACAATGTTATGGGGAATAGCCATCAACTGGACTGGTTCTTAGAACTAGAAGATGAACACACAACGGTTTGAGAATTCAAGATGTAAAAACGGAAGTTCTTAACTGCTTTAACAACCGCATAGGCATTCTTCTCAATAGAGGAATACTTGAGTTCATGAGACTTCAAAGGACAACTCATGAAAGCGATAGGAGATTCAATTCCTTCTGAATTTTTCTGCATCAGAATAGCTGACAGAGTATGCTCGGAAGCATAACTATACATGATGAACTCCTTGGTGTAATTGGGACAAACCAACACGGGTGCATGAGCAATTGCATCTTTGATTTCATTGAATGCTGCCCTTCCTTCAGAATTCCAATGGAAAGAAGACTTTCCTTTCATCATGTCCACAATATGACGAGTCTTCTCCGCAAAGTCAGGAATGAATCTTCGCAGAAAATTTACCTTACCAAAAAGGGAATGAACAGTAGTCTTGTTGGATGGCAAAGGGAGATTCTAAATAGATTTAACCCTCTCAGGATCAACTTTTATACCCTCCTTGGAAACAATATGACCAAGAAGTTTTCCCTCCGTCACCCCAAAAGCTGACTTCTTGGGATTAAGAGAGATGCCGTGCTTGCGACATCTTTCAAGTACATCTTGTAGATGAAAAAGATGATTATCACGATCTTTAGAAAAAACAGTAAGATCATCAAGATATACTACAATATACCTTCCCACAATACCACGGAAAGCCAAGTCCATAGCTCGCTGGAAAGTCGCCCCTGCATTGATCAACTCGAAAGGCATTCTGCGGTATGCAAATGTACCCCATGGAGTGGTGAATGTAGTCTTGTGTTGATCAGGTTCACTAACCTCAATCTGATTGTATCCCGAAAATCCATCTAGCATAGATAGCATCTCGGAGCCTGTCACCGTTTGCAAGACTTGATCCATGATTGGCAATGGATAATTGTCCTTGAGTGATAGCTGATTAAGATTTCTAAAATCAACACAGATACGTATTTCTCCATTCTTCTTACGCACCGGTACTATATTCGCCAACCATGTTGAATGATGGATGGGAAAGATAATCCGAGCATCAAGCATCTTTTGAACTTCAGAAAGAATGGTACTTGAAATCTTCGGATTATACTGGCGTTGCTTTTGCCTGAAAGGTTCCGCACCAAGCTTGAGAGGAATGTCATGCTGCACTTCCTTGGGTTGGAAGGATTTTAGATCATCATATGAGTATGCCAAGACATCATGGTATTGGCACAAAAGCTGAATAAACTGATCTCTCTCATCTGAAGTGCAGTTATTGCCAATATTGACAAACTTTGGATCTCCATCAGATCCAATATTATATTTCTCATATCCCATAGGAGAATCAGTACTTTCTTGTTGTCGTCTCTTGATATAACGATCATGTTGATCGAAAAGTTTTTCAAGAGAAACCAACCCCTTGGAAATTTTATTTCCTTTCAACTGAAGGATATTTTCATCTGATTCAGATGATGTATCAGACATTGAATCTGATGACGAAGAAGTAGGAGAATTACTTCCTTCAAAATACAGGTTGTTGAAACCATCCTCAGCTTGAAAGAAATTATTGATCTGCTTATCATCATTGAAGATCTGCTAATGATCCCAATTGTCAGGCACACCAGGTCTGCAGATTATCTCGATAATATATTTATCTTGACCAAAGTCAAGATGGGGAATTAATGAAGTAGCTGAAACAGCAAGAGAATCAGCTCTGTCATTGTTTTCACGAGGAACAGCTGAGATATTGAAAGAATCAAAATCTTCAATATTCTCCCATACCAAATTGCGGTAATGCTTGAGTCTGTCATTCTTAGTTTGATATATGTTTCTCACTTGACAAACAATTAATTCTGCATCACCTTGGGCATGAAGGTTTCTGATTCCTCTTTTCAATGCAACACTCATTCCTAACAAAAGCGACTCATATTCAGCCGTATTGTTGGTATTAGCAAATTGCAACTTGAAAGAGTAAGGGAAGATCTCTCCCTTGGGAGATATAAGAACTACACCAGCTCCGGATCCATTCGTAGCGCAGCTGCCATCAAATTCAAGAGTCCATACATCATTTGAACTGTTGTTTTCATTGGAATGATTATAGCTGCCTTCATCCGAGATGGGCGCATTATGAAAAGAAAAGTTGTCATCTTCTTCCATAGTAGAGGATGAACTTTCCTCTTGAATAGACGAAGAATGAAACTCATCTTGTCGAGGAGGTAATGGAATACTTTCATCAGCAAGTGAAGATGCGACTTCTTCAACCATAACATATGAACTGGATGACCCACCTTCTGATGCTTGATCCTGATCAGTATCAACAATCTTTTCATTTGCTGAAAGTAATGAAATGTCGGAGCTGCTAGAAGGATAATCTTCAGCAAATTCTGAAATTTCATCTATATGGAGAT